>NC_074685.1:13030618-13178342 GCF_029448725.1 Salvelinus fontinalis
TCTTAAATAAATCTGCAAAATGACATCTCTTATGAGGACATTCCTCACCAATGTACTGAACTCAGTATTGGCTTATTTCTCTTTTTCTCTTCTCCTTCCCCAGCAACAAATAGTGCAGTACCTGAAAGATATGTTTGACCACGACAAGGTGCGCTTCACCTCGGCCCAGTCGTTAGCCGAGGACATCCTGAGCCTGTCCCATCGCCGCAGTGACATCCTGCTGGGCTACCTGGGCATTGACAGCCTGCTGGAGCCCAATGGAACTCTACCCCAAGGAGACACAGAACCGGGCCCCAGCCCCTCCAACCACCACTGAGACATGGGTAGAGTTCATTAGGGATGTTATGAAACGGGGAGGTACTACATGAATTTGTCCAATAAGAACATTGATTTTCATTTTCAGTTAGAAAGTGGTTTGCTACTGTGTGGCATAATGAATATGACCCTGTATCTGACTTAGCTGGGCTGGAATGGACTGGGTTGGTCAAAGCCGGACTTAACAGGGAAGATTTAGGAGGGTTGTTCTTCACATGCTTGAACTGCAGCATCACCCAGTCAGTCTGTGGTACTGCACCCTAAACATAACAGCCACCAATCGAACAGAACCCTACTTGTGTTGGACCTTACGTGAAAGAGGGATGTTTTTGTTCTAGCTCTCCCCTTACATTTTATCATCTGAGTTGAATCTGGAGTTGTATATCAGTCAATACTAGTAATCCCTTTTTCCCAATGTGTGAAGAACCAACAACCAACCGGCAAGAAAATGTTTGTTGTGTCTATGTAATGGATGAACTGTAAGTGTGTGTTCTGAGGGAGGGGATCCGAACCAATCCCCTCTTTATTATCCCGACACCCTTGGCCAATTTGAAGGCGTGCCCTGAGACGTGATGTCATAGTCTGCTGCAGGACTTGTTGCTTCCGTCTTCTCTCTCCATTGATTGATCATCCATTTCATTTATCGTATTTATTCCAATCGTGTTAGGCGCCGTATTGATGAAAAAAAGCGCCTATTCATTCAAGAGAATGTGTAATACAAATGTCTAATACTGTACGTAAGGTCAGGCAGGGCATTGGACAGTCATCAACTTGTATGTACAGAAAAAGTGCACCGATATTCCTATCTTGTCCTCATACTTGAAATGGACAGTATCGAGGTACTGTGGGGGTAAAAAAAATGCCAAGCAGGGGGATACCACCCCAGAAATTCTAATAATATACTGTAGCATATACCTGTGACAAACTGACGTGTGACAATGCAGGCTGAATTTAAGTTACGCTTGGAGAACAGGAAATACACTACCGTTCAAAAGTTTGGGGTCACTTAATGTCCTTTATTTGTTTCCATTAAAATAACATCAAATTGATCCGAAATACAGTGTAGACATTAATGTTGTAAATAACTATTGTAGCTGGAAACGGCTGTTTTTTATTGGAATATGTACATAGTTGTACAGAGGCCCATTATCAGCAACCATCACTCCTGTGTTCCAATGGCATGTTGTTAGCTAATCCAAGTTTATTATTTTAAAAGGCTAATTGATCATTAGAAAAACCCTTTTGCAATTATGTTAGCACAGCTGAAAACTGTTATGATTTAAAGAAGGAATAAAACTGGCCTTCTTTAGACTAGTTGAATATCTGGAGCATCAGCATTTGTGGGTTAGATTACAGGCTCAACAGTGAAGAGGCGACTCCGTGATGCTTGCCTTCTCGGTAGAGTTCCTCTGTTCAGTGTCTGTGTTCTTTTGCCCATCTTAATCTGGCCAATAAAAGTCTGAGATATGGCTTTTTCTTTGCCACTCTGCCTAGAAGGCTTGCATCCCGGAGTCGCCTCTACACTGTTGACGTTGAGACTGGTGTTTTGCGGGTACTATTTAATGAAGCTGCCAGTTGAGGACTTGTGCAGCGTCTGTTTCTCAAACTAGACACAAATGTACTTGTCCTCTTGCTCAGTTGTGCACCGGGGCCTCCCACTCTTTCTATTCTGGTTAGAGACAGTTTGTGCTGTTCTGTGGGAGTAGTACAGGGCACTGTCTGAGATCTTCAGTTTCTTGGCAATTTCTCGATTGGAATAGCCTTCATTTCTCAGAACAAGAATAGGCTGACGAGTTTCAGAATAAAGTTCTTTTTTTCTGGCCATCTTTGTTTCTGGACAAAATCAGTAATCGAATCCACAAATTCTGATGCTCCAGATACTCAACTAGTCTAAAGAAGGTCAGTTTTATTGCTTCTTTAATCAGGACAAGTTTTCAGCTGTGCTAACATAATTGCTAAAGTTATTATTATTTATTTTTTTACCCCTTTTGCTCCCCAATTTCGTGGTATCCAATTATTAGTCGTTACTGTCTTGTCTCATCGCTACAACTCCCGTACGGGCTCGGGAGAGACGAAGGTCGAGAGCCATGCGTCCTCCCGAAACACAACCCAACCAAGCTGCACTGCTTCTTAAACACAGCGCGCATCCAACCCGGAAGCCAGCCGCACCAATGTGTCAGAGGAAACACCGTACAACTAGCGACCTGGTCAGCGTGCACTGCGCCCGGCCCGCCACAGGAGTCGCTAGTGCGCGATGAGACAAGGATATCCCTACCGGCCAAACCCTCCCTAACCCAGACGACGCTAGGCCAATTGTGCGTCGCCCCATGGACCTCCCGGTCGCGGCCGGCTGCGACAGAGCCTGGGCTCGAACCCAGAGTCTCTGGTGGCACAGCGATGCAGTGCCTTAGACCACTGCGCCACCCGGGAGGCCGCTAACAGGTTTTCTAATGACCAATTAGCCTTTTAAAATTATAAACTTGGATTGCCATTAAAACATAGCAGTTGCTGATAATGGGCCTCTGTACGCCTATGTAGATATTCCATAAAAAATAGGCTGTTTCCAGCTACAATAGTTATTTACAACATTAACAATGTCTACACTGTATTTCTGATCAAAATAATGTTATTTTAATGGACATATAAATGAGGACATTTCTAAGTGACCCCAAACTTTTGAATGGTGGTGTAGGATATCATGAACTGCTTTGTCAGTTCTGATGATTGTTGTCGAGTTGGGTGTGTCTGCATGAGTGTGAGTTTCCAATCGAGTGAAATTCTTATTGTCTGTAATCACGCTTTGTCTGTAAGAAACAGTGATACCGGTATGTACCGCACCTAACGGAGCAGGATGAGATGTGGTCTATTCAGTACATTTCTGCTGTTTTTGAGAAAAGCATTGTTTCTGAATAGCGCTTCCCACTACTAATATTCCCACATGCCCTCTGCTCTCAACAAAAGACAGGAGCGATACTACTTTACATGTTTGAATTCACAGCTACCTTGTACTGTGCGCTGTCACACATTTTGTTAAAATGGGTTTTGTCAATGTACATTCAAATTTTGTGGTATAGTATGCGGTTATTGTGATCTTGATATAAGAGTTCAGTATATTGCAGCTGTGTATTCAGAATCGGCTTTGGGGCTGTCTTGTTAGCCTGGAATCCAAACTGTGAAATCTACAAATATATACAAAAGTATGTGGACACACCTTCAAATTAGTGGATTTGGCTATTTTAACCACACTCGTTGCTAACCGGTGTATAAAATCGAGCACACAGCCATGCAATCTCCATAGACAAAAATTGGCAGTAGAATGGCCCATACGGAAGAGCTCCGTGACTTTCAATGTGGCACTCTCCTAGGATGCCACCTTTTCAACAAGTCAGTTCGTCAGATTTCTGCCCTGCTCGTGCTGCCCTGGTCAATTGCAAGTGCTGTTATTGTGGAGTGGAAATGTCTAGGAGCAACAACTGCTCAGCCGAGAAGTAGTAGGCCACACAAGCTCACAGAACGGGTCCGGCGAGTGCTAAAGTGCGTAAAAGTAGTCTGTCCTCGGTTGGAATGAGATGTTCGAGCATGTAGTGTATATTGGTGAAGTGAAACGATGATGAAAAGGAACATATCACTTTGGATTCCAGGCTTCTAATTGGCTCATTCATCCCTCCTCTTCTTCCCCGGATCTTTGCTGTAAATGAGAATGTGGTCTCAGTCAACTTACCTGGTAAAAGAACAGTTAAATAAAAGTCCTTTCTGTTATATCAAACTTGAAGCCTAACTTAAAATTACCTATTACTGTTTTTGGAGCTTTTCTAGTAACCAGTAGAGTTGAAACTGTCTTTTTTTTGGCACATGAAAGATCCTTCCTTTGCACTTTATTGGAAAAAATAAATTTAAACGCTCTTAACCCTTTATTTTTTTTAATCAATAGTTGGATAACGCGGTTGAGGCATAGGTCATTGGTAGGCCTAGTTTTAAAATGATATTGCGCAATGAAAAGTACTGATGTTATTGTATATATTTAACATGTGTAAATGATAGCAAGGTTGAGGCTTTTTCCCTAGAAATGGCATTATTGGATACCCATTGTAAGATTGGCAGACATTGTGCCAGACAATGTATTAGATTGAATTCTTGGTTTTTGTACATGTGATTTGTTGGTCTAATTTGGGCAAGTTCTCTCTGACCTAGATTTGAATCAGATATTTCTATTGCGTTACTCGAATCAATTGAGTGACAAATGAAAACTGTCCTGCCTATTTTGGGTTCTCCTATGCTCCAATTACTATGAAATGTATATGAATCGATCAATACTTATCACATCCCAATGGGAGATTAATGCAATAGTTATGCGTTACTGCTCAGATACCCAAATGGTGGCCTTTGGGTTGTGAGATTAGTTTACTTCTCGGTTGAACCAACAATAGATCTATATGTAGTATCAGAATCGCACTATCCTCAGCAGCCTTTGCATGTGGACTCTCGTCATACCTGTACTGCTGTTTGCGTCTTGTTAATGTGTCCCATCAGTCAGCATAGTGTTGGATTGCATTAGATGCCCTGTGACTTCCTTTTAATAATCTTAATTACCAGTAATTGTGGTATCAAAACTAGGAAAATGTCAACGCAGATTTAGTGAACGATTAACTGCTTAACACTTTACTCTACTGTATGGATTATACTTCAACTTCAAAATTCAGCTGTAGGAACTCTTATGTAAGCTGATGAGACAGGCCAGTTAACTCTTTGCTTATTCAATCTCTTAAGTCTGCATTGAGACATTAGTAGGTTTATGATTTCAAAATGGCCAAAGGAGAAAACTGAGTAAGACGTTTAAGTATGAAATTACTTGTTGTACACTAGAAGTGTCCTATTCATGCCTTTTGTGTCTTTTATTGTTGTGAAATTACAATGCCAGCACAAACTGAACGTTTTAGAATCTGCATATTTTTTGTTTTTTCTTATTAAAATGTATCAATTAGACTTTTCCCTATCAAATGAAAGTTGTGACTGTCTTTGGATTTTGGCATTGCATCACCTAAGAGATCCCTCAAGACATTAGTCAAGTGTGAATGGCAATTCTACTTCCAAATTTCTTTGCGATAGCCTTTTGTACTGTACATTAAAGTATGGGGTCAGACATTTTAAGGATATCAAAGTTTGTCATGTGTGCCGATTACAACAGGTGTAGAGACCTTACAGTGAAATGCTTACTTAGACTCTAACCAACAGTACAAAAAAGGTATTAGGTGAACAATAGGTAAGTAAAGAAATAGAAACAGTAAAAAATACAATAACAGTAGCGAGGCTACATACAGACACTGGTTAGTCAGGCTGATTGAGGTAGTATGTACATGTAGATATGGTCAAAGTGACTGCATATATGATAAACGGAGAGTAGCAGCAATGTAAAAGAGGGGTTGGGGGAGGCACAGAATGCAAATAGTCCGGGTAGCCATTTGATTACCTGTTCAGGAGTCTTACGGCTTGGGGGTAAAAACTGTTGAGAAGCCCTTTTGTCCTAGACTTGGCACTCCGGTACCGCTTGCCATGCGGTAGTAGAGAGAACAGTCTATGGCTGGGGTCTTTGACAATTTTTAGGGCCTTCCTCTGACGCTGCCTGGTGTAGAGGTCCTGGATGGCAGGCAGTTTAGCCCCAGTGATGTACTGGGCCGTACGCACTACCCACTGTAGTGCCTTGCGGTCGGAGACTGAGCAATTGCTGTACCAGGCAGTGATGCAACCAGTCAGGATGCTCTCATGTTGCAGCTGTAGAACCTTTTGAGGATCTGAGGACCCATGCCAAATCTTTTTAGTTTCCTGAGGGGGAATAGGCTTTGTCATGCCCTCTTCACGACTGGCCTGGTGTGTTTGGACCATTCTAGTTGTGGACAGTAGCTAAATATACTGAACAAAAATATAAATGCAACGTGTGAAGTATTGGTCCCATGTTTCATGAGCTGAAACAAAATCACAGACATTTTACATATGCACAAAAGGTGTATTTCTCTTAAATATTGTGCACAATTTTGTTTACACGCTTGTTAGCAAGCATTTCTCCTTTGCTAAGATAATCCATCCACCTGACAAGAGGCTGATTAAACAGCATGATCATTACACAGGTGCACATTGGTTTGGGGATTAATAAAACGCCACTCAAAAATGTGCAGATGTCTCAAGTTTTGAGGAAGCCTGCAATTGGCATGCTGACTGCAAGAATGGCCCACGGAGCTGTTGCCAGATAATTTAATTTTAATTTCTCTACCATAATTGCCTCCAACGTTGTTTTAGATAATTGTGCAGTATGTCCAACCGCAGACCAAGTCTAAAGCACACCAGCCCAGGACCTCCACATCTGGCTTCTTCACCTGCTGGATCGGAGGAGTATTTATGTCTGTAATAAAGCTCCTTTCTGGGGAAAAACTCATTCTGATTAGCCATACATTTTTTTCATGGGATCTACTCTTGTGAATGGATGATTTTCATGGAAGGGACCGTGTATCCTATTGGTTGGACGGATTTACGTATTACATTCTGATTCGTCACCGGTGTCCGGGAAAAATGGCGTCGGAAGAACAGTGCTCGGTACCATTTCGATGGCGGTCGATATCGCTAACCCACATAGAGTTCCCTGCTGGTAAGTGTATTTAAGCGTTATTATTCGCTTACATTCGTCTGATAGATGCTTGACGCTTTGGTAATCTGCAAGAGATTTTGGGATGATTTGCAATTGACTGGGCACGACCGACGGGAACTGCCAAATAGTGAGACCTGATAAAAGCGTATACACAGCTCCGAACATGAACTGCCAAATTGTGTGACAGTTCCGCATGCGCAGTTGACCACAATGACAAGCTAACTAGCTCGAGCTTTCATTGCTACATTGAAGTGTTCCATTTAAAAATGGTCATATACAACCCATGCCCATAATGAAATGTATTCGTTAGAATATATCTTTGTTTGCTACTTGACTACTGGCTCAGTATAGCCAACTCGTTTTGATTGTGAGACCGTAAGGTAGCTAGCGAAGTTAGCTGTGTAGTGTAGTTGGCCAGCTAACGTTATGGCTTCCAAGCCTCAAACATTGACTAAACATTTGTGGTTCGTGTTACATTTATCACGCAAATTGATGTGTAATACATTGTACGAACATCTTCACGTTAACTAGTTAGCTGGTTTAGATAACTTGCCAACTACCCAGTACACCAACCATCACCCATTTTAATGGAACGTGGGTAACGATTAAAAAAGTATCTCATCATACAATTTAGCTAACTACCTTTATGGTGTTTGAATATTAACTCAATAATCAGTTATCACATTGATACTAACTTCTGCTTGATGCTAACTACAGATTCTAACACCTGAGACTGAGTTTACTATGTATTTTTAGTATCCATTACTGGAGAGTTACAGGTTTGGTACTGTTTAATATAGCACAGAATTTTTCACCAACCGTGAAGATGTGCTACGCAGAAATCGCTCCACCATTTCCTGGTTGCAAAAATGTTAATAGTTTGCCTAATTTCAGTTTGGGGCAAAACAAGCAAGTACATTGAATCATTGTTCCATCTAAACCGCTGGGAAATATATTTTCCATTACCGAAAATATTGTATTTTCAGCTCTTTGAAGTTGGAGTACAAAACAGGAAGCATAGAAATGGCACAAATAGAACATATCTACTGTATCTTAGACTTGCTTTCAATGAGAAAGACATAACACATTTCTATGTGAATTTGGTCAGGTTGCCCAAAAACATACCCCATTTAGTCTACTCGCCGATTGTTTGGTCGAAAGGCTGTTGGTTGACTGAGATTTCTTTAGTTGAGCAGTCGCATTTAATTTTTTTCCATGATGAACAAAACACCTACCTATCTGATTCGCGTATGTCTCAGTAGACTAATCCATTGCGGATGGCACAATCACTGGAAGACATGTGATACTGATTGTATATGGTTATATTATGTAAAGATAATGGTGCAACACTAATAAATCAAATATTTTTTTTATAACATGCGTTTTCTCCCGCGTTGGATATGGTCGCTGTCCACTGTACTGAAACAATCTAGAGTGCGCCGTAGAATTGGCGCCTTTCACTATGTTGCCATGTGCATAATATCAAAATTAACCTGC
The DNA here is from genome assembly GCF_029448725.1 of Salvelinus fontinalis. Taxonomy (NCBI): domain Eukaryota; kingdom Metazoa; phylum Chordata; class Actinopteri; order Salmoniformes; family Salmonidae; genus Salvelinus; species Salvelinus fontinalis. The sequence goes on from NC_074685.1 coordinate 13,039,068, forward strand.
ATATTGAGAGCAGCAGAGACAACGAAACAGCCATTGCCTTAAACCCTATTCGGAAGGGATTCGTTTTACTGGGGGTGGTCGGGTAATGAATGTAATTATGTGCACAAGCACAAAACACATCTATAATTTGAGTCCCGTCCGAATCTGCCATGTCAGTAATTTGTGCAGAGTAACAATTCCAGCCAGAATAACCTGTTTTTTGGCGAACTCCAAGGTCCTCTGATAACTCTAGTCGCGTGCGAATCGACATCCATGTGTTTTGAGAGAAATGTCTGAGTTTGACAGGTGCTAATCATGGTTTGAGCAAGAAAACAATAACTGATTCGATACATTTAATGAAGTGCTGCGCATAGCCTAAATGAAGGGCCTACGTGTATCAACTTTCACAGTGAATTATTTTGTTAAAATGTTTTGTTCGAATGAATTATATATTGACAAATCCATAAGTAAAAAATATTGTGCCTATTTAATATAAGCCTTGCTGTTAATATATTACCAAGCAGCGTACAACTGGCCTAAACGTTTAGAATATATACATTCACTTTCGCATAAAGCCTTAAAACACATCTCAAGTGCACTGTTTAGCTCACATCTGAAGGCTGGGTGTTTTGTGCTTGTGCATTTAGGATGTCTACTACGGATCGCTAAAAAATCCTAATGATTATGATCATACTTGCTCAATTCAAATATTATGGCGACACTATACCAAAGATGGTTTAGAATTGTGGGAACCAAGCTCTAGTTATTAGTGTAGCGCTGTTATCGCCTGGACTTATTCCCGCCTATGGGAAAAAAAACTCCAGGCATCGGTCATAATGGTCAATTTATTTGAAGAAGAAAAAAATAATAACTACAGGGGGCAGTTTGGAAAAAACGAATCCAGTCCGAATCATCCTCTGGAATAAGTCATTCTGGGGTAATAATTACTTAACCAACGTTCTCTAGTAATACTAGTCCCGTGCAAATAGGGCTTACCCTAAATGTCTAAGAAAATTGAGAGCGCAAACCACAACTTAATTAGGTCTATAATCAATAGCCTAACTGTTAAATGTACGTGGCTTTATAATTCATCCATATACACTACCGTTCAAAAGTTTGGGGCCACTTAGAAATGGCCTTGTTTTTGAAAGAAAAGCAAGTTGTTTTTGTCAATTTTAAAATAAAATCGAGTTGATCAGAAATACAGTGTAGACATTGTTAATGTTGTAAATAACTATTGTAGCTGGAAACGGTTTTATTTTTTTCCTGTGTTCCAATAGCACGTTGTGTTAGCTAATCCAAATGTATCGTTTTAAAAGGCTAATTGATCATTAGAAAACCCTTTTGCAATTATGTTAGCACAGCTGAAAACTTGTCCTGATTTATAGAACAATAAAACTGTCCTTCTTTAGACTTGTTGAGTATCTGGAGCATCAGCATTTGTGGTTTTGATTACAGGCTCAAAATGGCCAGAAACAATTACCTATCTTCTGAAACTCGTCAGTTTATTCTTGATCTGAGAAGGCTATTCCAATCGAGAAATTGCCAAGAAACTGAAGATCTCGTACAACGCTGTGTACTACTCCCTACACAGAACAGCGTAAACTGTCTCTAACCAGAATAGAAAGAGACAAATACATTAATGTCTTGTTTGAGAAACGGGTACCTCACAAGGCCTCGACTGGCAGCTTCATTAAATAGTACCCGCAACGCTTGCTCCTATGTGCCAAGTTTGTAGCATTATATCCAAGAAGAGTCAAGGCAGTAATTGCTGCTAATGGTGCTTCAACAAAGTACTGAGTCTGAATATTTCTGTAAATGTGATATTTAAGTGTTATTTTTCTAAGTTAGCAAAAATGTCTGGGGTATTGTGTGTAGATTAAGGCTGTAACGTAACAAAATTCGGAAAAAGTCAAGAAATCTGAATACTTTCCTGAAGGCACTGCCCTGATGGAAGTTCCAATGAATGTTCACATTTTCCTGCAAGGGGATTGTGTTTAAGAATTTCTTGTTGGTTGTTCTCAAAGGTGATCTGACTGGACAAGTGTTGGCCTACACCAGCCTGCTGCCCATAGCGATCCTCGTAGGCTTTGTCACCCTCATAGTGTTCAAGCGTGAACTGCACACGGTAAGTAATGTAACCCTGATCCTTGCCCCATACGGGGTTACCCAACTCCCTGCTGGATCACTAAATGAGGACAGGACACGTGTCACACTGACACATGACACACGCTAAGCCATACAGTGGCTTGTGAAAGTGTTCATACCCCTTGGCATTTTTCCTATTTTGTTGCCTTACAACCTGGAATTATAATATCATTTGATTTACACAACATGCCTACCACTTTGAAGATGCAAAATATTTTTTATTGTGAAACAAACAAGAAATAAGACAAAAAAAACAGAACTTGAGCGTGCATAACTAATCAACCCCCCAAAAGTCAATACTTTGTAGAGCCACCTTTTGCAGCAGTTACAGCTGCAAGTCTCTTGGTGTATGTCTCTAAGCTTGGCACAGCTAGCCACTGGGATTTTTGTCCGTTCTTCAAGGCAAAACTGCTTCAGCTCCTTCAAGTTGGATGGGTTCCGCTGGTGTATAACAATCTTTAAGTCATACCACAGATTCTCAATTGGATTGAGGTCTGGACTTTGACTAGGCCATTCCAAGACATTTCAATGTTTCCCCTTAAACCACTCGAGTGTTGCTTTAGCAGTATGCTTAGGGTCATTGTCCTGCTGGAAGGTGAACCTCCGTCCCAGTCTCGAATCTCTGGAAGACTGAAACAGGTTTCCCTTAAGAATTTCCCTGTATTTAGCGCCATCCATCATTTGTTCAATTCTGACCAGTTTCCCAGTCCCTGCCGATGGAAAAACATCCCCACAGCATGATGCTGCTGCCACCACCATGCATCACTGTGGGGATGGTGTTCTCGGGGTGATGAGAGGTGTTGGGTTTGCGCCAGACATAGCGTTTTCCTTGATGGCCAAAAAGCTCAATTTTAGTCTCATCTGACCAGAGTACATTCTTCCATATGTTTGGGGAGTCTCCCACATTCCTTTTGGACAACACCAAATGTGTTTGCTTATTTTTTTCTGGACACTCTTCCGTAAAGCCCAGCTCTGTGGAGTGTACGGCTTAAAGTGGTCCTAACGTTGTCCCTGATCTCCGATCTCCGCTGTGGCGCTTTGCAGCTCCTTCAGCGTTATCTTTGGTCTCTTTGTTGCCTCTGATTCATGCCCTCCTTGCCTGGTCTGTGAGATTTTGTGGGCGGCCCTCTCTTGGCAGGTTTGTTGTGGTGCCATATTCTTTCCATTTAAAAAAAATGGATTTCATGGTGCTCCGTGGGATGTTCAGTTTCTGATTTTTTTTATAACCCACCCCTTATCCGTACTTCTCCAAAACGTTGTCCCTGACCTGTTTGGAGAGTTCCTTGGTCTTCATAGTGCCGCTTGCTAGGTGGTGTCCCTTGCTTAGTGGTGTGGCAGACTCTGGGGACTTTCAGAACAGGTGTGTATGTATACTCAGATCATGTGACACTTAGATTGCACACAGGTGGACTTTAACTAATTATGTGACTTCTGGAGGTAATTGGTTGCACCAGATCTTATTTAGAGGCTTCATAACAAAGGGGGTGAATACATATGCATGCACGAGTTTTCAATTTTTTTTTTTAAATTTACATTTTTTAAAACAAGTTATTTTTAAAATTTCACTTCACCAATTTGGGCTATTTTGTGTTTGTCAATTACATGAAATCCAAGTAAAAACCCATTCAAATTACAGGTTGTAATGCAACAAAATAGGAAAAACGTCAAGGGGGGTGAATACTTTTGCAAGGCACTGTACATAAAGAAATGCTTGTGCAAGGTCATATAGATGAGATTATTATTGGTCTATTGCCCATTAATAGTAAAGAATAGGCTGATGTTGCAAGTTACATTTCTGTAAGAAAATATCTAAAAGCTGTATTCATACACATGGTGGACTAAGGCATATGATCACACATAATCCTTTTCCCATTCCTCATCCCTAGATCTCCTCCTTCGGGGGGCTCGTCCTGAACGAAGGTGTGAATTGGCTGCTGAAGCATATTCTACGGGAGCCCCGCCCATGTGAAGGTGAGGAAAGCGACAATTCACTTACTATAGTGACCCAGTACATTCATACAGTACATTCGGAAAGTATTCAGACCCCTCGACTTTTTCCACATTTGTTAGTTTACAGCCTTATTCCAAAAAAAATAGAATAAGGCTGTAACGTTACCAAATTTTAATATTTTACCGTTCCTCATAGACTGAGTCTCCTCCTACCCATCTATATAAACATCATTCTTTACTGCTAGGCAGGACACTAGTGATACGAGCCATAAACTTCTTTCTCCCTTAAGGTGACTTGACCCCCCCCCCTCCATCACTAATCCATGGCTCTCTCCCCTTATCAATGCCTGCCACATGTAATCGCTTCCCTGCACTCAACACATTTCAAGCTGAGTTGCACACACTATATACCTTCCTCCTATAACTACTAACTTCTGGTGTAGACCCTCTAAACCTCAGCACTACATCAGTGACATGAATAAGTATATTTCATATTCTCAGAACCCAACAATGGTAACATAAGTTCATACTGTAGGCAAGACAGAATGCAGAAATGGTACACAGCATTACTAAGTCCATGCTTCCAGGATGCAGCCAGACACAGATTTTGTATTAGTCAAAAACAAATGAGCCAATCGCTTTTGTATGGGTCACAGTGGAGAGAACGGGGAGCATTCTCAGTTGTCAGTCGATTTAACGTTGTAGGTTTTATTAGTTTCTTTCGGTCATAGACCGAATTGTACACCGATATATAATCTTCACATCAATCATATAATTATCAAATGGTAAAATCCCAAACTAGCAAAACACTTAATATGATAGTGTTAAAATATACAATATATACACAAAACAACAATACTATGGGTGGCAGCTTGTTGAAGGCATTTCTAACGTAAGCATCTCTGGCATTAACCGTCACGAGTTTGACTAATTTCAGCTTTTGATGGACAAAAATGCCCATAAATATTTGTGATTAATGTCATAGCATGTGGTTAAACCCTGTTCTATTTGTGATTGTTATAGCGTGTGGTTAAACCCTGTTCTATTTGTGATTGTTATAGCGTGTGGTTAAACCCTGTTCTATTTGTGATTGTTATAGCGTGTGGTTAAACCCTGTTCTATTTGTGATTGTTATAGCGTGTGGTTAAACCCTGTTCTATTTGTGATTGTTATAGCGTGTGGGTAAACCCTGTTCTATTTGTGATTGTTATAGCGTGTGGGTAAACCCTGTTCTATTTGTGATTGTTATAGCGTGTGGTTAAACCCTGTTCTATTTGTGATTGTTATAGCGTGTGGTTAAACCTTGTTCTATTTGTGATTGTTATAGCGTGTGGGTCAACCCTGTTCTATTTGTGATTGTTATAGCGTGTGGTTAAACCCTGTTCTATTTGTGATTGTTATAGCGTGTGGGTAAACCCTGTTCTATTTGTGATTGTTATAGCGTGTGGGTAAACCCTGTTCTATTTGTGATTGTTATAGCGTGTGGGTAAACCCTGTTCTATTTGTGATTGTTATAGCGTGTGGTTAAACCCTGTTCTATTTGTGATTGTTATAGCGTGTGGTTAAACCCTGTTCTATTTGTGATTGTTATAGCGTGTGGTTAAACCCTGTTCTATTTGTGATTGTTATAGCGTGTGGGTAAACCCTGTTCTATTTGTGATTGTTATAGCGTGTGGGTAAACCCTGTTCTATTTGTGATTGTTATAGCATGTGGTTAAACCCTGTTCTTCTGTATCTTTTCCCAGGAGCGCACACAACCCTGACAACAGAGTATGGGATGCCCTCCAGTCATTCCCAGTTCATCTGGTTTTTTGTTGTTTACTTCTTTCTTTTCCTTTATTTGAGGTGACTTACCATTCTCTCCCAGACTACATTTATTTCAATAATAATAATAATTATGCATTGTAACCATACATAACATTTGATGTCGGCTGACGCACTTTGCCCCCTGTGTCTAGAATGCATCAAACGAACAACGCTCGGTGTGTGGAGCTGCTGTGGAGACACATACTGTCCATCACCTTGTTGGGCGTGGCCTTATCAGTGTCATACAGCAGGTGAGGGAGGGGAGGGAGAGACCCAGTGTAAAAAAATAGTCTAAGTCTAATTTATCTAGATTTTTATGTATTTTTAGACCATAACACATTTGTCAATTTGGTCCCAACTCTTAACCATTTAGCTGTTAATAACTACCGTAATTATCAAAATACAAGAATTGCACAATTTTTATTTAAAAAATGCTCAATGTACCTTTTTCGCAGGGTGTACCTGTTGTACCACACTTGGAGTCAGGTCTTCTATGGGGGAGTGGCCGGTAGCACCATAGGAGTAGTCTGGTTCTTCTTCACACAGGAGGTGCTGACACCGCTATTCCCCAAGATAGCAGCATGGTAAAGAACAGGGACACCTCTCAGGGGGCACACAGGCTTAGCAAGAAGTGAACCATCAGAGCCTGGCACAGATTTGGCCAGCGTATACTGTAGCTACTGATGTGTTCATCTTGATTATCTGTTGTGTACTTTTCCCTTTCTCAGTGTGTCTCCATTTTTTATTTTGTCCCACCTCTCTCGCCATCCTTGACTGCTGACAGGCCGATATCAGAGTTCTTTCTGGTGCGGGACACGAGCCTGATCCCCAACATCCTTTGGTTCGAGTACACAGTGACCAGGTCAGAGGCGAGGTAAGGGACATATTTTAATAACCACATTAGGTGGGAATCTGTGTGACTCCAAATAGAGTTGATGTTTTTAATCATGTTTACATGTGTAGTAATGGTTTGAATGTCTGCTTATCCTCCAGAAACAGACAACGGAAGCTTGGAACAAAGCTTCAGTAATCTCAGCAGTTCCTTGGAGAAACTGAGTAAAGGAACACACACACACACTCATTAAAAAACACACTGGAGAATCAATCATCTTCTGGACTGACCTGGTTGAAATGGTAAAAAGGCCATCCATTTACAGGTGGACCAAAAGAGTGTCTGGACTCGGCCCGGATTCCACAGCCTTAGCAAATCCGTACACATGCTTCTCCTTCTTGTATAGCTTGCCGAAATGCTCCCCCAATGCATGCAAGACCGTGCAAGAGGTATACTATTTAATGATAAATTAATATAAACTCAGCAAAAAAAGAAACATCCTCTCACTGTCAACTGCGTTTATTTTCAGAAAACTTAACACGTGTAAATATTTGTATGAACATAACGAGATTCAACAACTGAGACATAAACTGAACAAGTTCCACAGACATGTGACTAACATAAATGGAATAATGTGTCCCTGAACAAAGGGGGGGGTGTCAAAATCAAAAGTAACAGTCAGTATTTGGTGTGGCCACCAGCTGCATTAAGTACTGCAGTGCATTTCCTCCTCATGGACTGCACCAGATTTGACTGTTCTTGCTGTGAGATGTTACCCCACTTTTCCACCAAGGCACCTGCATGTTCCCGGACATTTCTGGGGGGGACGGTTCTAGCCCTCACTCTCCGATCCAACAGGTCCCAGACATGCTCAATGGGATTGAGATCCGGGCTCTTCACTGGCCATGGCAGACCACTGACATTCCTGTCTTGCAGGAAATCACGCACAGAACGAGCAGTATGGCTGGTGGCATTGTCATGCTGGAGGGTCATGTCAGGATGAGCCCGCAGGAAGGGTACCACATGAGGGAGGAGGCTGTCTTCCCTGTAACGTACAGCGTTGAGATTGCCTGCAATGACAACAAGCTCAGTCCGATGATGCTGTGACACACCGCCCCAGACCATGACGGACCCTCCACCTCCAAATCAATCCCGCTCCAGAGTACAGGCCTCGGTGTAACGCTCATTCCTTCGACGATAAACGAGAATCTGACCATCACCCCTGGGAGACAAAACCGCAACTCGTCAGTGAAGAGCACTTTTTGCCAGTCCTGTCTGGTCCAGCGACGGTGGGTTTGTGCCCATAGGCGACGTTGTTGCCGGTGGTGTCTGGTGAGGACCTGCCTTACAACAGGCCTACAAGCCCTCAGTCCAGCCTCTCTCAGCCTGTTGCGGACAGTCTGAGCACTGATGGAGGGATTGTGCGTTCCTGGTGTAACTCGGGCAGTTGTTGCCGCCATCCTGTACCTGCCCCGCAGGTGTGATGTTCGGATGTACCGTACCTGTGCAGGTGTTGTTACACGTGGTCTGCCACTGTGAAGACGATCAGCTGTCCGTCCTGTCTCCCTGTGGCGCTGTCTTAGGCGTCTCACAGTACGGACATTGCAATTTATTGCCCTGGCCACATCTGCGGTCCTCATGCCTCCTTGCAGCATGCCCAAGGCACGTTCATGCAGATGAGCAGGAACCCTGGGCATCTTTCTTTTGGTGTTTTTCAGAGTCAGTAGACAGGCCTCTTTAGTGTCCTAAGTTTCCATAACTGTGACCTTAATTGCCTACCGTCTGTAAGCTGTTAGTGTCTTAACGACCGTTCCACAGGTGCATGTTGATTAATTGTTTGTGGTTCATTGAACAAGCATGGGAAACAGTGTTTAAACTCTTTACAATGAAGATCTGTGAAGTTATTTGGATTTTTACGAATTATCTTTGAAAGACAGGGTCCTGAAAAGGGGACATTTCTTTTTTTTGCTGAGTTTATATTTTAACTGTAAAAGCACATGCGCAGATGGTAACCAAGTACTGTAAGAAAAAGATTTTCACAAAAGCCAAGAAAGAGGGCTCTGTCAAGTAACAAATATTGGCTGATGTTAAAACAGCATGAAATTAGTTATTTTTTATATTGCAGAAGCAAACATTTTTTGTGTAAAACGTAATATAAACACATTTGAACTCTGAAAATGTAAGAAAAGGGTGGGGGAGAAAGACCCCTCTGACACCTCTTTCCTGTCTCTGTATGACTGCCAACCTTATGTATTCGTTTCCAAAATTGACTTACAGGCGTTTAAGCGCTCACATACTGTACAAGCTAGGGCTAGTTTACCTGCTGTACAGCAACGAGTTCTGGATTTCTGTTTGTTGGAGATGATAGAGAAATAAGCACCACAACACAAGGGGAAGTGTTGTTTTTCTGCGCCTCTTACTCACATAGTGAGCAAAGGAGTGTTTTCTCAACCCCTTTCTCCCTGCATGTCTGACACCCCAGGAGCAGAAACCTAGGATTTGTTTTTGTTTTCTTTTTTTCCATTTTTGTTGCAGTTCGAGAGAACATGAAATGGTGGATTGCCACATGTCTTTCCAAACATTCTTTTCACCTACCTTTCCAAACATTCTTTTCACCTACCTTTCCAAACATTCTTTTCACCTACCTTTCCAAACATTCTTTTCACCTACCTTTCCAAAACATTCTTTTCACCTACCTTTCCAAAACATTCTTTTCACCTACCTTTCCAAAACATTCTTTTCACCTACCTTTCCAAAACATTCTTTTCACCTACCTTTCCAAAACATTCTTTTCACCTACCTTTCCAAAACATTCTTTTCACCTACCTTTCCAAAACATTCTTTTCACCTACCTTTCCAAAACATTCTTTTCACCTACCTTTCCAAAACATTCCATATCTTTTGGTGGAAAAACAAACGAGATGACTGCTGAGGGAAAAATGTTTTTTTTTGTTTGTTTTGAAAAGGAAACCTCAGGTCAATCGTAGCATTTGATTACGCTGTGTTCTTCTCGTAAATGCAACAACTGATGTTTGAAGCGGTCTGGTGAGGGTCAAAAGCTGATTTCGAAATGTCATTAACTCCATAAAGGGAAGTAGTTCTCTTAGATTATCTTTTTTTTTTCATCTAGTGTAACCCATATCGGGCTGAATAAAGAAATTACGTGTTTATGTACAATTGTAGGCTTCTTTTCCCTCTAATTCTTCAGTGAATAATCAACAAAAAGTGGTCCATGGTATGGAAATAGACAGAGGTCCAGATAAGCATCATGATGTATTTAATAGATGTCATATAGTTTGGGACTATTGAACAAAAATGTTGGACATATTTTTAAGGTCATGAAGTGTCAGTCATGATATTTGGATGAAACCCGATCAAATTACTGTATGAAAAATTACTGTTGCTTTTACATTGACAAAGTTTGATCATAGTTTCTGCTTCCTTCCCCCATGTCAAACACTTGGATTCAGGAGGCAGGAGTATTAAGGGGACAGGGTGATGTCATCCTAACTCTCCGTTCCATACACCAATGGTAACATGATATTCTTACCTACTTTAAATAAGTACTGCCTTGAAAACAACATCAGAGAAGGTGTGTTTGCAGAGGGCTGTGGTTTATATAGACTGCTTGGTTGTTTAGCAACAAAACCAATGCATGTACAACTATGGGTCTAAACAGACAGGATTGGCTTACATAATTTATAAACATGTAAGCTATATTTAATCTCAAATGTTTATTTAAAACACACATTTGCATATTGACCACTTGTGTCCAATATGTCGTTACAGTTGTTGGTTAGCTAGCTAGAAATGTTTGCCCTATTGACATGAAATCAGTCAAAACACCTCAAAACAAGACATGGTATCAAGAACAATCTGAAACGAGACACTTACTATACCCCACATGGTACTTTCTTCCCTTACAAAAAAAGATAAAAGTGCAGTAACTGCAGTTGCCTGGTATTTTGGATGCAGAATAACTGCAGTGTACTGCAGTTGAACTTTAGGTAGACTGCACTGTAACTGCAGTTACACTGCAAAAGTACTGCAGTAATAAAAAATAAAAAGTGTTATTTTGGACGTAGTATTTTTTGTGTACTGCAGTTATACTCTGAATGCAATCTTTTTTCTTAAGGGTTATTCTTCCAAGCAATTTGGCCATCCAGAATCATAACAACTTGTTGACTTCTGCCCCATGGAAGCGCGCACATCGTTTTCGTGACGACGTCCGCTAACCCATCTATAGAGGGCTTCAGTGTTGCCATGTTTGTGGTTTTCTTGCAAATTGGGCTACTTTGAAAACGATGTCGTGGGTGAAAATGTATTGGTCGCGGGAGGCAGGTTTTTGGGCTGCTTTCAAAAATGTACCACTGCCGCCATGACATTTTCCTTTAAAAATATAGATATATATTTCACTGCTGCTGACTATCAGGCAAGGACCAGGCTGTTACTGAGTGAATGAGAGAGAGCTCATTGGCTCCTGAGTCTTTCAGGCGATAAACTTCAACAACAAAAAATCACAATGACTTATACAGGAAACTATCCTCTACAGTAAAACCTAAAAAATGCCATACTTAAAACCTTGATTTTTGGACAAAATTATCTGAATGGATTCTTACTATAACGATTTTTTTAACAAACCAAAACCTGCAGAAGAAACACAGCGGAAACCTGGAAATACCATCCAACAGAAGAACTGAGTGAGTAATGTTCAGTCTGAACTTACTTCTGAAGCCAAAAAGTAAAAGCCTTCTCTCAAGGTAATTTTGTTTTATAATAAGCTTAGTAAGTAAGGCAACTAAGCTACCAAGCTGCTAGGACAGAACAGACCTGGCTGTAACTTCAATTGGCACTGAAGTGTGAAATGAGATGTGTGAACTCTTGAGCCTAACAATGTGAAACTCTGCTGCCAACCTCCCACACCCAAATGCAGATGCTTTTAAAGACCCCTGTGTCATGGTGTATCCCTGTGCAGATGTCATCACAGTACAGTACCCCTTGGATATTAAAAATAACACTGCATGGAATAGGTACAAAAAGAAGCTCAAGGACAATCCTGAGAAACTATTTGCGGACTGCTACAAAGAAGGGAACATAAGCAACTTAATTTTCCACACAAACCATCCCCTGGCATGGCACAGTGCTATAAGAGCACACTACCCCTATGTCAAGAGCGGGTACTGGCCCAGGGTGGAAACTCAGAATACTAGACATGGAGGAAATGGAAACAACCTCTGTCAACATGTACAAGTCTGGACAGTAATGGTGCAGGGCATCCTCTAGCAGTGCCAGCAGGACTTTTACGGGATCAGAGAGAGAGCACAGCAGGAAAAGTTCTCTCTCTGTGACAACTCCCCCATCCTGAGTCAGTCTGATCACACCTCTTCAAAACTGTCCTGCAGACGAGGATAGTCACCCCCTCCCAAGCACTGAACACACCCAGGTCCCACAACTGCACAGGGATAAATTCACAGAGCTGGAGAGGGAAATGGTGAATCTAAGAGAGCTAGTCTTAACAATCCAGACAGAACAGACCAGCACAACAACAACCCCCCCCCCCACACACACAACAACAAGACCCGGAAGGTGGAGATGGACGGCCGTCAAAGAGCTGGCTGCACTCCAAAATGAGGTGAGAGAATTTGAGGAGAGAGAGGAAGACATGGCATAGATAACAGCAGTGAAGGTGGAGGAAGAGGAACACATGGGACAGATAACAGCAGTGAAGGTGGAGGAAGAGGAACACATGGGACAGATAACAGCAGTGAAGGTGGAGGAAGAGGAACACATGGGACAGATAACAGCAGTGAAGGTGGAGGAAGAGGAACACATGGGACAGATAACAGCACTGAAGGTGGAGGAAGAGGAACACATGGGACAGATAACAGCAGTGAAGGTGGAGGAAGAGGAACACATGGGACAGATAACAGCAGTGAAGGTGGAGGAAGAGGAACACATGGGACAGATAACAGCAGTGAAGGTGGAGGAAGAGGAACACATGGGACAGATAACAGCACTGAAGGTGGAGGAAGAGGAACACATGGGACAGATAACAGCAATGAAGGTGGAGGAAGAGGAACACATGGGACAGATAACAGCAGTGGAGGAAGAGGAACACATGGGACAGATAACAGCAGTGAAGGAGGGAGTGAGAAAGCTGAGGTGTGACAGAGAGCAGGACACTCCCCCAGAGTAGCCAGCAAAACAGCCCACCTCAGACCCGGACCAGAACGTCAACACCACAATGGCACAGACAACACAGGACCCACCAACCCAACAGACCCCACCCCCTCCTAACTGCCCCCTTCTCAGCTCCCCTCATTGCTCTCTTGACAACCCCCACACATCCACTGAGGACACACAAAAGCCAGAAATTGTGCTCCTCATTGATTCAAATGGCAAATACATTCAAGAGAATAAACTTTTTCCCAAACACAAAGTGGCTAAACCCTGGTGCCCAAACACTAGGCATGCCCTGGAGATGTCAGAGGACAAACACTAGGCATGCCCTGGAGATGTCAGAGGACAGACTAGGGTCCCCCAGCCACATTTATAATTCACAAAGGCACAAACAACCTGAGGGCCCAGCAGGAAAGGGTGGCCACAGCACTCAATGGAGTGATTTTAAAAAGATTCTTTCACTTTCCCCAACACACAAGCGGTTATCTCCACCCTGCTACCACGAAAAGACATTCACCTTGCTACCACACAGCGGGTGAACGCAAGCATTTCTCGGGACTGTGCCTCAAAACCTAATGTCTACCTGGCCCACCATTCCACCCTGGACTTGAACAGTCTTTACGACCAGGTCCACCTCTACAAGGCTGTAATCCCAACTTTTGCCAGGACCCTGAAGGTCATCACCCTCAACCGCAACACCCGGAACCTCACACAGAAGCAACAGACACCCCGCCCAGACCAGCGAGACCCCCCCCCCCCCCCGAGAGAACCCACGCCAAGAGGACCTATACCCAGACCATAGCTTCACAAGCCACACCCCAACCAGCTGAGACCACCCCAAACAAACCCTGGCCACACCATATATAGGCCCCCCAGATCAGACCTATGCCCCTTCTGCCACCCCATGCCCCCCGCCCTGCAGCAAGGACCAGCCACACATTATGCCCAGGCCATGAGCAGAGCCACAGGCCCAACCCCCACTAATGCCCCCCCCCCCCCCCCCCCCCCCCATCCTACGGCCTAAGAGGTATGTATCAGATGCTTAACATGCTCTGCTCACATCTACTGTGATGGTCCGGGCCTAAACCACACGAAAACAACACTAGACACAATGGAACACAAAGCTTTTACTATCTCATCCTGGAATATACAAGGTCTGAGGTCATCTGCCTTTGGCCTAAAGAGCAGGAACCCATACTTCATCAAAGAAATTGGAATACAGACATTGTCATCCTACAAGAAACATGTTATAGAGGAGACGGACCCATTGGTTGCCCTCTAGGTTACAGAGAGCTGGTAGGCCTGCTGGAGGTCATTTTGCAGGGCTCTGGCAGTGCACCTCCTTGCACAAAGGCGGAGGTAGAGGTTCTGCTACTGGGTTGTTGCCCTCCTACGGCCTCCTCCACGTCTCCTGATGTACTGGCCGGTCTTCTGGTAGCGCCTGCATGCTCTGGACACTACGCTGACAGACACAGCAAACCTTTTTGCCACAGTTCGCATTGATGTGCCATCCTGGATGAACTGCACTACCTGAGCCACTTGTGTGGGTTGTAGACTCCTCCTCATGCTACCACTAGAGTGAGAGCACCGCCAGCATTCAAAAGTGACCAAAACATCAGCCAGGAAGCATAGGAACTGAGAAGTGGTCTGTGGTCACCACCTGCAGAATCACTCCTGTTTTGGGGGGTGTCTTGCTAATTGCCTATAATTTCCACCTTTTGTCTATTCCATTTGCACAATAGCATGTGAAATGTATTGTCAATCAGTGTTGCTTCCTAAGTGGACAGTTTGATTTCACAGAAGTGTGATTGACTTGGAGTTACATTGTGTTGTTTAAGTGTTCCCTTTATTTTTTTGAGCAGTGTATTTCAAGGCCTACCTTCAAACTCAGTACCTCTTTCATTGACATCATGGGAAAATCAAAAGAAATCAGCCAAGACCTCAGAAAAACAATTGTAGACCTACACAAGTCTGGTTCATCCTTGGGAGCAATTTCCAAACGCCTGAAGATACCACGTTCAGCTGTACAAACAGTAGTACGCAAGTATAAACACCATGGGACCACGCAGCTGTCATACCACTCAGGAAGGAGATGTGTTCTGTCTCCTAGAGATGAACATACTTTTGTGCAAAAAGTGCAAATGAATCCCTAAACAACAGCAAAGGACCTTGTGAAGATGCTGGAGGAAACAGGTACAAAAGTATATCCACAGTAAAATGAGTCCTATATCGACATAACCTGAAAGGCCGCTCAGCAAGGAAGAAGCCACTGCTCCAAAACCACCATAAAAAAGCCTGACTACGGTTTGAAACTGCACATCTGTGTTGTTGTATGTGTCGAACTACTTTGCTTTATCTTGGCCAGGTCGCAGTTGTAAATGAGAACTTGTTCTCAACTAGCCTACCTGGTGAATTTTTTTTTTAAATCGGGACAAAGATTGCACTTTTTGGAGAAATGTCCTCTGGTCTGATGAAACAAAAATAGAACTGTTTGGTCATAATGACCATCGTTATATTTGGAGTTAAAAGGGGGATGGCTTGCAAGCCGAAGAACACCATCCCAACCGTGAAGCACGGGGGTGGCAGCATCATGTTGTGGGGGTGCTTTGCTGCAGGAGGGACTGGGGCACTTCACAAAATAGAAGTGAGGAAGCAAACGTATGTGGATATATTGAAGCAACATCTCAAGACATCAGTCAGGAAGTTAAAGCTTGGTCGCAAATGGGTCTTCCAAATGGACAATGACCCCCAAGCATACTTTCAAAGTTGTGGCAAAATGGCTTAAGGACAACAAAGTCAAAGGTATTGGAGTGGGCATCACAAAGCACTGACCTCAATCCCATAGAAAATGTGTGGGCAGAACTGAAAAAGCGTGTGCGAGTTAGGAGGCCTACAAACCTGACTCATTGTGGGAAGCTTGTGGAAGGCTACCCGAAATGATTGACCCAAGTTAAACAATATAAAGGCAATGCTACCAAATACTAATTGAGTGTATGTAAACTTCTGACCCACTGGAAATGTGATTAAATAAATAAATCATTCTCTCTACTATTTTTCTGACATTTCACATTCTTAAAATAAAGTGGTGATCCTAAGTGACCTAAGACAGGGAATTCTTTTACTAGGATTAAATGTCAGGAATTGTGAAAAACTGAGTTTAAATGTATTTGGCTAAGGTGTATGTAAACTTCCGACTTCAACTGTACTTTAAGTATCAAAAGTTTATGTAATAGTTATATACACTTGGGGCTCCCGAGTGGCGCAGCAGTCTCAGGCACTGCATCTCAGTGCTAGAGGCGTCACGACAGACCCTGGTTCGATCCTAGGCTATATCACAACCGGCCGTGATCGGGAGTCCCATAGGGCGGTGCACAATTGCCCCAGCGTCGTCCGTGTTAGGAGAGGGTTTGACCAGGGTAGGCCATCCTTGTAAAATAAGAATTTGTTCTTCACTGACTTGCCTAGTTAATCTACAAAGTAAAAGTATTTATAATTTCACATTCCTGATGTTAAGCAAACCAGACGACACAAAAATTAAAATCTGATATCCAGGTGTACAATCCAACTCTGACATAATTTACAAACAATGCACTTGTATTTAGTGAGTCCTCCAGCTCAGACTCTGTAGAGATGACCAGGGATATTCTTTTGATAAGTGTGTGAATTTGACAATTTTTCTATCCTGCTAAGCTTTCGAAATGTAACAAGTACTTTTGGATGTCAGGGGAAATGCAGTAAAAAGTACATTATTTTCTTTAGAGTAAAAATAAAAGTCAAATATGAAAAGTCATTTTTTGGGGTAACTACTTTACTGAAGTATTTTAGACACCACTGCTCAGGTGTATGCTCAGGTGGTGTGCTAATTTGGTATAGAACAGACCTAACCCGGTATTACATTTGTCAAAACAGGAACATTTTACATCTGTCTAGAAATGAATAAGTAAATGATCTCAACTGAGAAAATGTCCTCATTTGTGCTACCTATATCCCCCTATATAATACCCATACTTTAACGATAACAGCTTCTCCATCCTAGAGGGGGCGATCAACCATTTCCAGGCCCAGGGACATGTACTAGTCTTTGGCGACCTAAATGCCAGAACTGGAAAAGAACCTGACACTCTCGGCACACAGAGGGACAAACACCAACCTGGAGGTGACAGTATTCCCTCCCAAATATACCCCCCTAGACACAACTATGACAAAACAACCAATTGGTCACAACTCCTGCAGCTCTGTCACATGCTGGGTCTGTACATAGTCAATGGAAAGCTTAAAGGAGACTCCTATGGTAGTTACACCTACAGCTCATCGCTTGGCAGCCGTACTGTAGATTACTTTATCACAGACCTCAACCCAGAGTCTCTCAGAGCGTTCAGTCAGCCCACTGACACCCCTATCAGATCACAGCAAAATTACAGTCTACCTGAGCAGAGCTATGCTCAATCATGAGGCATCAAAGCCAAAGGAACTGCACAATATAAATAAATGCTATAGAAAGGAGTGTAGAAGTCTACCAAAAAACTATTTGGCAACAACAAATTCAATCCCTTTTAGACAACTTCCTGGACAAAACATTTCACTGTAATAGTGAAGATGTAAACTTGGCAGTAGAAAGCCTTAACGGTATATTTGACCTATCAAATAAAAACAATTCAAGCAGATGACCTAAGACAATTAACAACATGGACAAATTGTTTGATGAAGAATGCAAAAACCTAAGAAAAAAATTGAGAGACCTATCCAACCAAAAACATAGAGATCCAGAAAACCTGAGCCTACGCCTTCACTATGGTGAATCACTAAAACAATAAAGAAATACACTACGGAAAAAGAAGGAACAGCATGTCAGAAATCAGCTCAATGTAATTGAAGAATCCATAGAATCTAACCACTTCTGGGAAAATTGGAACACCAAACAAACAACACAGAGTTATCTATCCAAAATGGAGATCTGGATGAACTACTTTTCCAATGATTTTGGCTCTATAACAAAGCACAAACAGCAAAAACATACATGATCAGTTACAAATCTTAGAATCAGCTATTGAAGACTACCAGAACTGGCTGCATTCTCCAATTACATTGAATGAACTACAGGACAAAATACAAACCCTCCAACCCAAAAAGGCCTGTGCTGTTGATGGTATCCTATATGAAATTATAAAATATACAGACCACAAATTCCAATTAGCTATACTTAAACACTTTAACATCATCCTCAGCTCTGGCATCTTCCCCAATATTTGGAACCAAGGACTGATAACCCCAATCCACAGAAGTGGAGACAAATTTGACCCCAATAACTACCGTGGAATGTGCATCAACAGCAACCTTGGGAAAATTCTCTGCATTAACAGCAGACTTGTGCATTTCCTCAGTGAAAACAATGTACTGAGCAAATGTCAAATTGGCTTTTTACAAAATTACCATACGACAGACGATGTATTCACCCTGCACACCCTAATGACAAACAAACAAACCAAAACAAAGGCAAAGTCATCTCATGCTTTGTTGACTTCAAAAAAACGTTTGACTCAATGTAGCATGAGGGTCTGCTATACAAATTGATGGAAAGTGGTGTTGGGGAAAAAACATATGACATTCTAAAATCCATGTACACAAACAACAAGTGTGCGGTTAAAACTGGCAAAAACCACACATTTATTTCTACAGGGCCGTGAGGTGAGACAGGGATGCAGCTTAAGCCCCTCCCTCTTCAACATATATATCAACGAATTAGCGAGGGTACTAGAACAGTCTGCAGCACCTGACCTCATCCTACTGGAATCTGAAGTCAAAGGTCTACTAATTGCTGATGATCTGCTGCTTCTGTCCCTAACCAAGGAGGGCCTACAGCAGCTGCACTTCCTAACCTCCTGCCAAATGTATGACCATATTAGATTACACAAACCAACAAAGAATTTGAAAACAAATCCAATTTTGATAAACTTCCATATCTATTGGGTGAAATACCACAGTGTGCAATCACAGCAGCAAGATTTGTGCATGTGTGCGTGTTGAGAGCACTGGTTGAGAGAGTGCTGCAGCTGAGAATGCACGTTGTGACAACTTTTTACAAGTTGCAGGTAGGCTATTTAGATTGGTCATTATGGAGACACTCTGTTTCCATAAAACATTTTAAAGCACTAGAACTGATAGAACGGGAACAAAGCATTGGAAAACGACTTTCTGCGTTTCTCTCAGAGGTGGTTAAAAGTAAATTCTAATGTAGACTTTTCTTAACGGTATCTAGTGAAGAGTTTTACTCATGCACAGTTCTAGGGTTTGGAGCACTGTGTGAGTGGAAATTTGGAATGGAAGTTACTCCCTCGTGTGCTTGTGTTGTGGTCAAAAGTCCACAATGAAAATGAAAAGTGGAGAATGATAGGTTACATTTGCATATATTGGCCATCAAGTAAGCTATTAATTTATATGCCATTGTGTAACGGATGTGAAATGGCTAGCTAGTTAGCGGTGGTGCGTGCTAATAGCCTTTCAATCGGTGATGTCACTTGCTCTGAGACCTTGAAGTAGTGGTTCCCCTTGCTCTGCAAGGGCCGCGGCCTTTGTGGAGCGATGGGTAACGATGCTTCGTGAGTGACTGTTGTTGATGTGTGCAGAGGGTCCCTGGTTCGCACCCGAGGGGTCGGACTAAAGTTAAACTGTTACAATTGCAGGCTACTGTAACCTACCATTTGATACAATACATATATATTGAAATTATGATATCACTGGAGTCATTGCAAATCAATTTGTGCCACTTATGTAGCCTACCTGGAGCTGACAAACAGATTTAATAAACAGCCTATAACTCAGTTTGTTGTTGTAGCCTTGTGTTATTTTGCAATTATTAATGGCCATGTTTAGTTAATTAAATTGGAAGCTGTCAATTGTGATCTTGGTCACAGCTCTATCGCAAATGTATTATTCTCCACATGTAATGTCAGTTTCATTGTGGACTTTTCCCTGAAATTAGATGTTGGCCTATCAGGGGCTATAGGCTACCTGCATCTAGCTCAGCAAACCATGGCAAAATGTAATTGCAATTATAAACCCAGATTTTAGTCAGTAGCCTATGCCTAATAAAATAAGTTAATCTCACAAATAGGCCATTTATCACTGTTTGTAGTCTTAACATCTGGCACATAATAATGGCACAATTGCCAAAATATAGTCTAACATTAGTTTGTTTAAGTTCATCCAAGTACTTCTTGCACAGATATTTCAAGATCCTGTCTAACTTTCATCACTCAAACTCTCCTGTCGGATTTATCGATAGTTATGCACATGTGCAAACAGGGTTGATTTACAATTATTAACTTGAGCTCTGAATGCTGATTGGTTGAAAGCCATGGTATATCAGAGGCGTACCACGGGAATGACAACTTACTTTTTACTGTTCTAATTATGTTGGTAACCAGTTTATAACAGCAATAAGGATCCTCAGGGGTTTCTGGTATATGGCCAATATACCACGGCTAAGGGCTGTTCTTTGTGGTATATTGTCACGCTCTGACCTTAGATATCTATGTTTTCTTTATATTTTGGTTAGGTCAGGGTGTGACGAGGGTGGGTACGCTAGTTTTGTATTGTCTAGGGGTTTTGTAGGTCTAGGTGATGTGTATGTTTATGGTGGCCTGATATGGTTCCCAATCAGAGGCAGCTGTTTATCGTTGTCTCTGATTGGGAATCATATCTAGGTAGCCATTTTCCCTTTTGTGTTTGTGGGTTCTTGTCTATGTGTAGTTGCCTGTCAGCACTCATTTGTATAGCTTCATGTGTAGTTTTGTTATTTTGTTCAGTGTTCATTCTTAATATATTAAAGAATGTACACATGCTGCGCCTTGGTCCGATTCATACGACGAACGTGACATATATGGCCTGTGGTATATGTCTCATGTCCTAAGAACAGCCCTTAGCCATGGTATATTGGCCATATACCACACCTCGGGCCTTGTTG
The DNA here is from genome assembly GCF_029448725.1 of Salvelinus fontinalis. Taxonomy (NCBI): domain Eukaryota; kingdom Metazoa; phylum Chordata; class Actinopteri; order Salmoniformes; family Salmonidae; genus Salvelinus; species Salvelinus fontinalis. The sequence goes on from NC_074685.1 coordinate 13,059,926, forward strand.
CCTAATCATAGCAGTCAAAACAAGTTAGACTGACATCCATTGATGGAAAATTATCTTTAGAGTTTAAAAGGGCGGTTTGTCTTTTCTCTTGGAACATATCCTTAAACTCGCAAGAATTATTATTTTGATGGAAAAACCAAATTTTGCTTCTTAGCCTACGTTGTTAAAAATTATGACGATATTCGTTCTTATTTAGCTCGAAAACGTTATGGAAAAAGGGTTTATTGGATAAATGTGGCAACTCCCCTCTTGCAAAAAAAAGGCCTTGTGAGTATTCCGATGTCATCGGGCTAGAAATTTTAGTTGGACCTGGCAACCCTGGAGAGCTTTCAGTTGACGTAGAACGCCTCCTGGCGGCCATGTTGGAAGACCACCGCATTAATTATTTTGACAACAGCCGAAGGGCTACCCCAAACGGAATGATAAAAGTGACTAGAACTAGTTGATTCATCACCACGGTCATTTTCTTTGGAGTATATGGCTGCTCAAACGAGGCCGGAAACACAAAGGGGGGAAAAGATGTTTACAGATTCCCCGCAATCATGAAACACCAATGAGATAAGACTCAAGAACTCAGAAAAGCAAAGAAACCTTTTTGCCCGTCAAGACCTCAACCCAGACAGCTCTCAATACAGGGTTTGCTACGATCATTTCATCATTGGTAGGTCAAGTCTTATCGATTTTGAGTTTAGTTTCGCTGTTATGCTAACCAGGCGTTAACAACACGAAGCAAAATTAGTTGGATCGATAACTTGTAGTCTAGCTGTTAGCATGTGTCGCATGAGTTTCACGTTTTGGGAATCCATTTTTTTCACCATAGAAATGCTGCTTATAACAAAGTATTACATGCCTCTATCATCGCATTTGCGGGCTAATGTGAACCTACTATTCCTAATGTGATGAGTAGATTGGATAGTGATAATTTAGGCTGTTAATAAGTGCGTAGTGGCATAGGTTTATAGGCTACATCAGAGACGTTTTTTTCCTTTGCACGGGAAAAATGTGGCCTTTGATAACATTAAATGCAATTCTACTACACTTTATATCACTGAAGACATTAACATAATATTTTTTTAATACGATGGTATTCTAGGCCTACTCTACTGACAACAGATCAATTAGAACGACCTTGTCTTGAAAGCAACCATGTAATCTAGACCGAGCTAAAGACAGTTTCAAGTTGGATATTCGCCGGATATTCGCCAGTAGTTTTCCTTACGTCCACCAACAGCATTTACGGACCGTCAACATAGTGACAAAATAACTCTTTAACCATTACTCCAAACACTTTCAAAACTGGTTGTAGCTAACCCGATGGCATAGACACACATTGCACACCCTTTAGTTTGTCCATGTGACCTAATGACTTCAAACAAGGTTCCGTATGTCCACTGACTAGCCTTCTATATTGCACACCCTTTAGTTTGTCCATTTTCATCTCACATAGTTTTACATACATTTTTCAAAATGTAGAATTTCAATAGCTCCTTGGTCATGTGACCTAGTGACTTCAAACCAGGTTCAGAATGTCCACTCAGAAGGCCTACACATTGCACACCCTTTAGTTTGTCCATTTTCACCTCACATGGTTTTACATGCATTTTTCAAAATGTTAAATTTCAATAGCTCCTTGGTCATGTGACCTAATGTCCCCTGACTACCCTTCTGTATTGCACACTCTTGTTTGTGTACTTTCATCTCATGCTATTAGACTTAAATCTGTAAGCTTTGCAGGCCTTCATTTTACATGGGTGTTAAAAAAAATTTTTTTTTAAATGTACCATCCTCGCAATAACTATCTTTCACATGGACACTGAAAAGATCTGCAAATGGCAATGTGGTATGGATGAAGGACAGGAGATGTGTTCAGAGGTGCTTAAAGGAAGGTGCACAGGTAGGCCTCATGAAAAACACTGTTTCATATGCTATTTTTAATCACAGTAATAGGCAGTGATTTATCAGTCACAGTGAACTTGATAATGTGAAAGAATCTTTTTCATAATGTACACTATATGAAAGTGATGCTAAGACAAATCCTTCTATGTTGAGTATTAGAACACAGTTTACATAACCTGATAATGACTTGATATTTGAGTGCATTTGTTTTTCGGATGAAAATAGTTATTTGATGCATAGCCTACTATTTCTAACTGGGAAAATACATTCCTATGTCTTTTGTGAGTAAAATCCTTTTTCCAAAATTGATTTAGGTACATTTTTGTGAAGAGGTATGAGGGTTGTGATATGGGTCATTTAATAGTAAAATCATTTAAGGGATCAATACATTTCTATATTGCTTCCCCAGTATCTGCATGAACCATCAGGCCCAGTGTTTTTGGTTGACCCTGCTGGACAGAAAGAGAAGGAGGAATCGGAACACGCTGCATTCAAATTCAGATCTTAGTTATTCTATTGTACTGGATCTAAGTGTAATACTTTTTTATGACATACTGTGAAAAACTCTCTTGGCTGCTGGCTCTGTCACTTTCAGACATGCGCAGAGCAGACTTGAACCACAGGGGTTCTCTGTAAAGAGAGAGTAATCCAAAAGGCACAGACACACCCCTTGACTTTCAATTGGCACTGTTGACCTGTATGTATTCTCTCCTGATTGCCAGACTGTGCACCACAGAGCCAGTCTGACTAAAGTGCCAGAGGTATGAGGAGAGACATCCTCCTTTGTATTTATGGGAACAAATATTTCCTAACACTTTGGATCCTATTCTTGGACAGTTAGAAGACACAATGCATCAATGCAACAAAAAAAAGTATTACTAATTGCTGTCCATGAGTAACCTCAACCTTGTGGGTCTATGGATGTTTGGGCCAATAAAGTGCCAACTCAATTCTAACACTGACGAGTCTCTCATGCCCCTATGAACGGGGACACAGGGCAACAGTTTTTAATCTAAACCAGCCCTTTTTTACTGGAGTACACTAACCCCTAATTGGGGCTCTTTTCTTGACACATAGTAGCAGTTTACCAGATAACAAGTCAAGAAGAACAAAAGTAGATTGTTGTATGGGTGTATTACGTCCTGTGCTGCCACATTGTCATATCCATTCTGGATTCTGAGTGTTAAAATCATAGCTGAAAAATGCCTTTATGTATGTGTATGCATTTTCCGCCAAGACAGAACTGCCAAAGGGGGTGGAGTTGCAATCTACTGCAGAGACAGCCTGCAGAGTTCTGTCATGCTATCCAGGTCTGTGCCCAAACAGTTTGAGCTTCTACTTTTAAAAATCCACCTTTCCAAAAATAAGTCTCTCACTGTTGCCGCTTATTACAGAACCCCCTCAGCCCCCAGCTGCGCCCTGGACACCATATATGAATTAATTCCTCCCCATTTATCTTCAGAGTTTGTACTGTTAGGTGACCTAAACTGGGATATGCTTAACACCCCGGCCTTCCTACAATCTAAGGTAGATGCCCTCAATCTCACCCAAATTATCATGGAACCTACCAGGTACAACCCTAAATCCGTAAACTCGGGCACCCTCATAGATATCATCCTGACCAACCTGTCCTCTAAATACACCTCTGCTGTCTTCAACCAGGATCTCAGCGATCACTGCCTCATTGCCTGCGTCAGTAATGGGTCCGCGGTCAAACGACCACCCCTCATCACAGTCAAACTCTCCCTAAAACACTCCAGCGAGCAGGCCTTTCTAATTGACCTGGCCCGGGTATCCTGAAAAGATATTGACCTCATTCCGTCAGTAGAGGATGCCTGGTTATTCTTTAAAAGTGCTTTCCTCACCATCTTAAATAAGCATGCCCCATTAAAAAAAAATTGAACCAGGAACAGATATAGCCCTTGATTCACTCTAGACCCGACTGCCCTTGACCAGCACAAAAACATCCTGTGGCGTTCTGCATTAGCATCGAATAGCCCCCGCAACATGCAACTTTTTGGGGTTAGTTAGGAACCAATATACACAGGCAGTTAGGAAAGCAAAGACTAACTTTTTCAAACAGACATTTGCATCCTGTAGCACAAACTCCAAACGGTTCTGGGACACTGTAAAGTCCATGGAGAATAAGAGCACCTCCTCCCAGCTGCCCACTGCACTGAGGCTAGGAAACAATGTCACCACCAATAAATCTACGATTATTGAGAATTTCAATAAGCATTTTTCTACAGCTGGCCTTGCTTTCCACCTGGCTACCCCTACCCGGTCAACAGCTCTGCACCCCCCACAGCAACTTGCCCAAGCCTCCCCCATTTCTCCTTCACCCAAATCCAGATAGCTGATGTTCTGAAAGAGCTGCAAAATCTGGACCCCAACAAATCAGCTGGGCTAGACAATCTGGACCCTCTCTTTCTAAAAATTATCTGCTGCAATTGTTGCAAGGCCTATTACTAGCCTGTTCAACCTCTCTTTCTTATCGTCTGAGATCCCCAAAGATTGGAAAGCTGCCGCGGTCATCCCCCTCTTCAAAGGGGGAGACACTCTAGACCCAAACTGTTTCAGACCTATATCTATCCTACCCTGCCTTTCTAAGGTCTTCGAAAGCCAAGTTAACAAACAGATCACCAACCATTTCAAATCCTACCGTACCTTCTCCGCTATGCAATCTGGTTTCCGAGCTGGTCATGGGTGCACCTCAGCCACGCTCAAGGTCCTAACCGATATCATAATCGCCATCGACAAAAGACAATACTTTGCAGTGGTATCCATCGACCTGGCCAAGGCTTTCGACTCTGTCAATCACCGCATTCTTATCGGCAGACTCAACAGCCTTGGTTTCTCAAATGACTGCCTCGCCTGGTTCACCAACTACTTCTCAGATAGAGTTCAGTGTGTTAAATGGGAGGGCCTGTTGTCCGGACCTCTGCCAGTCTCTATGGGGGTGCTACAGGGTTCAATTCTCGGGCCGACTTTTTTCTCTGTATATGATGTCGCTCAATGATGTCGCTCTTTTGGCTGTTGATTCTCTGATCCACCTCTATGCAGACGACACCATTCGGTATACTTCTGGCCCTTCTTTGCACACTGTTAACTAACCTTCAGACGAGCTTCAATGCCATACAACTCTCCTTCCGTGGCCTCCAACTGCTCTTAAATGCAAGTAAAACTAAATGCATGCTCTTCAACTGATCACTGCCCGCATCTGCACACCCGCCTAGCATCACTACTCTGGATGGTTCTGACTTAGAATATGTGGACAACTACAAATACCTAGGTGTCTGGTTAGACTGTAAACTCTCCTTCCAGACTCATATTAAGCATCTCCAATCCAAAATTAAATCTAGAATCTGCTTCCTATTTCGCAACAAAGCATCCTTCACTCATGCTGCCAAACATACCCTCGTAAAACTGACTATCCTACCGATCCTTGACTTCGGTGATATCATTTACAAAATAGCCTCCAACACTCTACTCAGCAAATTGGATGCAGTCTATCACAGTGCCATCCGTTTCGTCACCAAAGCCCCATATACTACCCACCACTGCGACCTGTATGCTCTCGTTGCCTGGCCCTCACTTCATATTCGTCGCAAACACACTGGCTCCAGGTCATCTATAAGTCTCTGCTAGGTATAGCACCGCCTTATCTCCGCTCACTGGTCACCATATCAGCACCCACCCGTAGCACACGCTCCAGCAGGTATATTTCACTGGTCACCCCCAAAGCCAATTCCTCCTTTGGCCGCCTTTCCTTCCAGTTCTCTGCTGCCAATGACTGGAACCAATTGCAAAAATTACTGAAGCTGGGGACTCATATCTCTCTCACTATCTTTAAGCATCAGCTATCAGAGCAGCTTACAGATCATTGCACCTGTACGTAGCCCATCTGTAAATAGCCCTTCCAACTACCTCATCCCCGTATTGTTATTTATTTTATTTATATTTGTTTAGTTTTTTTCTCCTTTGCACCACAGTATCTCTAATTGCACATTCATCTTCTGCACATCTCACTCCAGTGTTTATTTGCAAAATTGTAATTATTTCACCACAACGGCCTATTTATTGCCTTTACCTCCCTAATCTTACTTCATTTGCACACTGTATATATACTTTTGTATTGTGTTATTGACTGTACGTTTGTTTATTCCACGTGTAACTCTGTGTTGTTGTTTGTGTCACACTGCTTTGCTTTATCTTGGCCAGGTCGCTGTTGTAAATGAGAACTTGTTCTCAACTGGCCTACCTGGTTGAATAAAGGTGAAATAAAACATTTTTAAAAATACTGTATGTGGGAATGTCTTATGTCCGTCCTACATGTTGTGTTGGTACATGGAATATTCCTCAACTGCATATATCATAAATTGCTATTGCAAATAGAAGTATTATGTTCAACAACTGATATTTTCAGATATTATTTTGACAAACACACTTTGGTGCTTACAATTAATTCTCTATTGTCATAGATTTGGTGGGCACTGTCATCTGTGATCTTTGTGATGTGACTTTCTTTAAGCACGTACTGATGAAACTGTCACTTAATATTTTTTTCTTAGTCTACAAACGCTCTACATTTATTCACTCTGTGATAGGGTTGGATCCTATATGCTACTTTTATTATTGTCCTGTAAATGGTTCAGTCCCTATAATTTAGGCTGTGTGAAGAATGGGGAATAAAGGAAATTACCTCTACTAATAAATTACTACTAGATTATAGTGAAAACAGCATACAAAGTTGGCTTGTGTATCCATTTGCCTATAACTAATCATAATTCCATTATTTTTACATAAAGAGAATATTTCAAAATGAGAAGATCCTGCCATGGAAAAGACAACTGGGTGGACATAAAGTGGAAAGGAGGGGAAATAACTCACACCATGCAGCTGGACACCTTCAGCTGTGGGGTCTTTATAATGCAGGCTTGGAAGTTATATTTTCAATAATGAATGGTTAGCTGTTATGTGACAATTAGGTCAAAAACTCTATTTTTTTTTTTGGTGTAGATGGCCAAGGAAGTTGCACAGAACTTCCCCAACATCCCCTCCCAAATTGATATGGAACCTTCAAAAACACATGGAGCAACTGCGAAATGAAATGAGTGAGGATATACTAAAAATGTCTGGTATGAAATTTATTTCAAGGTAAATGTAAATTCTTTATTTTTATGTAGTAGTGTGGGACAGCCATATGTTCAGTTCATGCCTATGATTTCAGAGTTCAACAAAGCCAACAACTGCTTCATCTGTGCCACTGATAAAGAACGTGGATGTGGCCCAGAGACTGACTGGGTTAGTAACTTTATTTAACATGTTTAGAATCTTTTGACAACAGTGACGGCATGTTAGACAGTTTATGAAATAACACAATAGATGGCTAATTCATCATTCGTCATACTGCATTGATATTTTATATTATTTATAACGTGTTACGTTTTGTTTTGATTGAATGTTTTGCATGCCAACGGTGGTTCCATGCGCTGTGCCTAGGAATGAAGACAAAAGAGTTCAACAGAGTAAAGAACACAAACTGGAAGTGCTGTCTTTGTTGTTGAAAATGTATGCTATACCTCATCCACACTGAAGAGGCTCTGAAATGTACATCAACCAGGGATAAAGAGAAAGTTAACACTGTGAAATGTTTCATACTTAATTGAAGTTAAGTGTCTGTTGACATGTTGGAAAAGATTAAAGGTCTACAATTTGTTTAATTTGTCAATATTACATTTTTATTAATTGATTTACAGGCCACCATTACTGTGGTTACATGCTCAGTATATGTATTGACCAGCAAACCCACTGCAGCCTACCTCACTAGCTCACTCTCCATCCCTGCTTTGGACAATTAATAGCATGACTCTCGTACTTTGCCCTTTTCCTTTATGGTTGATATTAACGACGAAAGGAGATATTATCTGTCTCGCTCCTATTGTGTACCGCTGTTAAATACTGTGGAAAAATAAAAAACAGGGAAAATAGGTACTTAGAACTACCAATTATTGTAGATAAATATTAAAATAAAGGGTAAACACAACACTGGACTGAACCCCCTAATTGTCAAACTAATAATAATGTACAACAATATAGAAGATGCATGACTAGAGGTTACGCAATATGGGTGTATATCCACTGTACGCTTCTTAGGTGTGTAATTTACATGACCAAGGAGCTATTGAAAATGTGAAACTATGAAAAATGTACGTTATACCGTGTGATTTTACAGTACACAATCAAGTGTGCGATATAGAAGGGTAATCAGTGGTCATTAAGTCACATGACCAAGGAGCTATTGAAATTCTACATTTTGAAAAATTCCTGTAAAACCATATGAGATGAAAACAGACAAACTAAAGGGTGTGCAATGTGTAGGCCCACAGGTCACATGACCAAGGAGCTATTGAAATTTGAATGTAAAAAAACTTTGTACTTTGTTTACGCTCCCTAACTAATTCAGTTTGGAATACAAAATGCTGTTCACATTTCCACATGTTTGTTAGCTTTGGAAACCAAATTAATGTCCGAGTCGTGAAAATAAGACCTGTGCAATGTTGTGCACAATTTTTCCAGCATCATGACACTTATTTGGAGTCTGTGGCTCAAGTGGTTTGAAAGCTATTGAGGTTTGAAAGCGCAAATATCCTTTGAATATCCAACTTTAAACTGTCTTTACCTCGGTGTAATCTAGGCCGAAAAGGGGTCTTGGCTAAAAGGGATCCAGCTTTTCGCAAATTGACGTAAAAAGTTTTATTTCGCTTTTTAGCTAACCTTAACTTTTTTCACAACCTTAACCTAATTCTTCTAACCTGCTGTGTAAATTCTCAGTATCATTTTACAAAGCTGGTTCCCTTCTTGCCATGACCATGAAAAGGGTAGACACAAATTGTACAATATGATGTCCATACAGTCTGAAGGAAATTCTTGTTCAAAAAAACATTCATATGATAACCCAATGATAATTTTAGAACTTTATTCATAAGTTGAGGGAAAATGTATGGACATTACCGCATAGGACAAAGGCCTCAATGGAATAGGCTGGAGCAACCAATGGTAATGGTTGCTCCAGCCCAACAATATATTTAATCTTTATATGACACTAAAACACCTGAATGAATTAAACACAACCAAACACTTAAGAGCCCCGATGGTATAGGTGACCTGAAGATCTGATATTCTAACGTCAGGTGTGCTTCTCATTTGTTTATGTACTGTAGGTTCACCAGCTGACCAATATCAAGACACCCATGTTGACTGGATTCCCCCTGTGAAGATGAGTAATGCTGCAGCAGCATCAGTATCTACTACTTCTTCATCTTTTTCCAGACAAGAAAGAAGACATCCCTCAGTTATATAACATGGTTGTCATATGCTGTGCTTTGGACAATTTGAATGATTCGGTTACAATTAAGTAGAGCACCTTGTCATGACAAAAGTGCCCCCTTAAACTGTATGAATATAATGTAATTTGGAACGTTTAAAAGACTTGTTGATATTGTAAACATACTGTACTTTAAGCTATATTGTTGTCTAAGTGAAAAGACAAGTATTTTGTCATATTTGCTTTGCCTAGCCCCATTGAATAAAAAGTATTTCTTATGGCCCAACTATTGCAATGTTCCGTGCTTTTCAGAAACATGGTTCTCAGACAAGATACCCCCCCACGGCTATCCAACTCGATCGATTCTTCATTCAACGGGCAGACAGGATAGTGGAGTCAGGGAGAGGCTGCCTTTCTGGTTCCGGTGATTTTAACTTGGCGTCACTAAATCAAAAAGATATATAATTCACATGCGTCGAATACAAAAGGTATAGATAGACCTTACAGTGAAATGCTTACAATGCGGTTAAGAAAAATAAGTGTTAAAGTATTTACTGAAATAAACTGAAGAAAATAATTAAGGTGCAACAATAAAATAACAGTAGCGAGGCTATATACAAGGGGTACGGGTTAGTCGAGGTAATATGTACATGTAGGTAGAGGTAAAGTGACTATGTATGTATAATAAACAGTAGCAGAAAAAGTTTGGCATGGGCTCTCAAATCCTGAAAAGGTTCTACAACTGTACCTTTGAGAGCATATGGACTGGCTGCATCACTGCTTGGTATAGCAATAGCATCGCCCTCGATCGCATGGCGCTACAGAGGGTTGTGCGGGCAGCCCAGTACATCACTGAGGCCAAGCTCTCTGCCATTCTGGACCTCCATATCAGGTCAAAGACCCAAACCATAGATTTTCTCTGCTGCAGCACGGCAAGAGCTTGAACAGCTTCTATCCCCAAGCAATACGACTGATAAATAGCTAACAAAATTGCTACACAGACCAAGTTTACCTTGCATCTTTATTGACCTTTTATTTCAGTATTTTGCACTGTATGCACACTCACAGGGCCCTACACACTGTCACTCCATTTTCTCACTCACACATATTATGCACATACATTTATACAAACTCTACACACTCACAAGGTGCTGCTACTCTGTTTATCTTATATCCAGTTGCCTAGTCACCTGACCCCTATACATATCTACCCCCATCACCCCAGTATCCCTGCACATGTAAATATGGTATTGAATTTAAGTTTTTTATATTTCCTGTATATAGTATGTTTGTTTACTTTATTGTGTATTTCATATTTCTTGTGTGCTTTTTTCTAGTAATACATTTGATTATTGCATTGTTGGGTTTTGAGTTCGCTTTAAAGGCATTTTACTGTGCATGTGACATTAACTTGAAACGTGTCATTCTTTTACAATTTAAACACATTTAGCGTAGACAATGTAACGTAAACTCACCCCATTCCGTACAAATGTGTGAAACCGCAACATTCAAACGAGGCTACAAAGAAAACTAATGGGACTGTAGTGACTGTAGTGTTGACTTCTGTTAGGAGAATTTTGTTCTCATGTTCATTAACCAATTCAATTAAAATACTCTGTTACTAAGAATTTGTAAGGTTCTTATTAAAATGAAACAGACAGAGGCCAGTCTACTTAGTCAGCAGGTTTATTTACGAGAGCTCTGCTTATCATTTCCTGTACATTGGTCTATATACCTCACATTTTGTCATAAATGTCCCTCCTCTCAGAAACAATGACAATATAGTTCACAAGTCTTCTCCTTCTCATATATTGCCTGCCACCTGTTATACAATCTACTACAAGCCCAAGGTCTCTCCCCTCCCTGGGTGGGGACAGAATGTCCTGAAAGGAACACAGTAGTAGAGCTTGTCTATCGATAGCTCCTCTCTCCCCTCCCTGAGTGGGGACAGAATGTCATGTAAGGAACACAGTAGTAGAGCTTGTCTGTCGATAGCTCCTCTCTCCCCTCCCTGGGTGGGGACAGAATGTCCTGAAAGGAACACAGTAGTAGAGCTTGTCTGTCGATAGCTCCTCTCTCCCCTCCCTGAGTGGGGACAGAATGTCCTGAAAGGAACACAGTAGTAGAGCTCGTCTGTCGATAGCTCCTCTCTCCCCTCCCTGGATGGGGACAGAATGTCCTGAAAGGAACACAGTAGTACAGCTTGTCTGTCGATAGCTCCTCTCTCCCCTCCCTGAGTGGGGACAGAATGTCCTGAAAGGAACACAGTAGTACAGCTTGTCTGTCGATAGCTCCTCTCTCCCCTCCCTGGATGGGGACAGAATGTCCTGTAAGGAACACAGTAGTACAGCTTGTCTGTCGATAGCTCCTCTCTCCCCTCCCTGGATGGGGACAGAATGTCCTGAAAGGAACACAGTAGTAGAGCTTGTCTGTCGATAGCTCCTCTCTCCCCTCCCAGGGTGAGGACAGAATGTCCTGAAAGGATCACAGTAGTAGAGCTTGTCTGTCGATAGCTCCTCTCTCCCCTCCCAGGGTGAGGACAGAATGTCCTGAAAGGAACACAGTAGTACAGCTTGTCTGTCGATAGCTCCTCTCTCCCCTCCCTGAGTGGGGACAGAATGTCCTGAAAGGAACACAGTAGTAGAGCTTGTCTGTCGATAGCTCCTCTCTCCCCTCCCTGGATGGGGACAGAATGTCCTGAAAGGAACACAGTAGTAGAGCTTGTCTGTCGATAGCTCCTCTCTCCCCTCCCTGGGTGGGGACAGAATGTCCTGAAAGGAACACAGTAGTACAGCTTGTCTGTCGATAGCTCCTCTTATCTCATACATTGTCTCACACTTGCACCCTGCTTACATACTAAAAAGGAACAAAAAGTCCTTGTACTAGTTCTGACTAAAACTACACACATCAGATTTAGATTTATGATTCTAATAAATTTCATACAATCATACAGTGACAGGGTAGAATTCTGTTAGTTATAGTTCTACGTTAAATGTATACATCATTTAGTCATTATTCATAAAATTCATAACAACTTCAAAATCGGCGGTGTGAACTAGGTTTCTATTCAAGCGTTGATCGACATGGTAATGGCTCTATAGTATTGGAGAAAAGTTGAAAAAACGGACCCTCCGTTACATCGTGGCGTGTCATGTCGTAACGTACAGCACTCATAAAGCAACTATTTCTGTCTTACAATCTCCACCAGGTGTAGCACTTCTCTCATCGTTTAAAAACAAGAAATGGACAGTGACAGAGGTAGGGAGGATACCTAGTCATTTTTTGCGTCATCATTGCATGCGATCATCATTCTCAAAGCCACTGTTTACTTCTAAGATCACTATCACCGCCCTAAAAACCCGATTAAAATTCGACACAAACCTTCAAATAGGTATGTAATCACACATTATATAAACTCTTTATAGTGTTTTATATTTTAGTGGCGATAAGGTGATACAGATTGAGTGAAAAAAAGCAATTTTCCCACACGACATCTCTCCTTCTCACTATCACGCATTAGTTTCCCTACCCCACCCGCCATTTTTAAAAAGCCCCAATGGGGCTCATTGCCTGCTTGAATTATGCAGAAACGGGCAGAGTTTAGGTCATGTAATTGATTCTGTTGGAAAGGGGAGAAATTGTGCGTTACAATGTTATTGACATTACAGTTGATCTGGAAGTATTACGTTTTTGGGGCGCTAAAATAAGAGCAATTGTACGGACCAAGGCGATGTACGAGTTTACACAAGTTTACGTTAGTTGTTGTGGTATTGTAACCGATGTGAAATGGGTAGCTGGTTAGCGGTGGTGCGCGCTAATAGCGTTTCAATCGGTGACGTCACTCGCTCTGAGGCCTTGAAGTAGTTGTTCCGCTTACTCTGCAAGGGCCGTGGCTTTTGTGGAGCGATGGGTAACGATGCTTTGAGGGTGGCTGTTGTGCAGAGGGTCCCTGGTTCGAGCCCAGGTAGGGGCGAGGAGAGGGACGGAAGCTAAACAGTCTTAAAAAAGTGGCTTGGTATCTCCAAGTGCCACTTAGACCTTCTGGGAGAAAAGTATCTGGCATTGAACTTGGTAGTAGTTATATATTTTAAGCTAAGGATCACATCTGCTTCCAGACATTTCACCACCTAGAGGCCGGCTCGGTCCTCCCCTCCCGCTCCGTGGCTCGACGACTCATTGCGAGCTCACAGAACAGGGCTCCGGGCAGCCGAGCGGAAATGGAGGAAAACTCGCCTCCCTGCGGACCTGGCATCCTTTCACTCCCTCCTCTCTACATTTTCCTCTTCTGTCTCTGCTGCTAAAGCCACTTTCTACCACTCTAAATTCCAAGCATCTGCCTCTAACCCTAGGAAGCTCTTTGCCACCTTCTCCTCCCTCCTGAATCCTCCTCCCCCTCCCCCCCCCTCCTCCCTCTCTGCAGACGACTTCGTCAACCATTTTGAAAAGAAGGTCGACGACATCCGATCCTCGTTCGCTAAGTCAAACGACACCGCTGGTTCTGCTCACACTGCCCAACCCTGTGCTTTGACCTCTTTCTCCCCTCTCTCTCCAGATGAAATCTCGCGTCTTGTGACGGCCGGCCGCCCAACAACCTGCCCGCTTGACCCTATCCCCTCCTCTCTTCTCCAGACCATTTCCGGAGACCTTCTACCTTACCTCACCTCGCTCATCAACTCATCCTTGACCGCTGGCTACGTCCCTTCCGTCTTCAAGAGAGCGAGAGTTGCACCCCTTCTGAAAAAACCTACACTCGATCCCTCCGATGTCAACAACTACAGACCAGTATCCCTTCTTTCTTTTCTCTCCAAAACTCTTGAACGTGCCGTCCTTGGCCAGCTCTCCTGCTATCTCTCTCAGAATGACCTTCTTGATCCAAATCAGTCAGGTTTCAAGACTAGTCACTCAACTGAGACTGCTCTTCTCTGTATCACGGAGGCGCTCCGCACTGCTAAAGCTAACTCTCTCTCCTCTGCTCTCATCCTTCTAGACCTATCGGCTGCCTTCGATACTGTGAACCATCAGATCCTCCTCTCCACCCTCTCCGAGTTGGGCATCTCCGGCGCGGCCCACGCTTGGATTGCGTCCTACCTGACAGGTCGCTCCTACCAGGTGGCGTGGCGAGAATCTGTCTCCTCACCACGCGCTCTCACCACTGGTGTCCCCCAGGGCTCTGTTCTAGGCCCTCTCCTATTCTCGCTATACACCAAGTCACTTGGCTCTGTCATAACCTCACATGGTCTCTCCTATCATTGCTATGCAGACGACACACAATTAATCTTCTCCTTTCCCCCTTCTGATGACCAGGTGGCGAATCGCATCTCTGCATGTCTGGCAGACATATCAGTGTGGATGACGGATCACCACCTCAAGCTGAACCTCGGCAAGACGGAGCTGCTCTTCCTCCCGGGGAAGGACTGTCCGTTCCATGATCTCGCCATCACGGTTGACAACTCCATTGTGTCCTCCTCCCAGAGCGCTAAGAACCTTGGCGTGATCCTGGACAACACCCTGTCGTTCTCCACCAACATCAAGGCGGTGGCCCGTTCCTGTAGGTTCATGCTCTACAACATCCGCAGAGTACGACCCTGCCTCACACAGGAAGCGGCGCAGGTCCTAATCCAGGCACTTGTCATCTCCCGTCTGGATTACTGCAACTCGCTGCTGGCTGGGCTCCCTGCCTGTGCCATTAAACCCCTACAACTCATCCAGAACGCCGCAGCCCGTCTGGTGTTCAACCTTCCCAAGTTCTCTCACGTCACCCCGCTCCTCCGCTCTCTCCACTGGCTTCCAGTTGAAGCTCGCATCCGCTACAAGACCATGGTGCTTGCCTACGGAGCTGTGAGGGGAACGGCACCTCAGTACCTTCAGGCTCTGATCAGGCCCTACACCCAAACAAGGGCACTGCGTTCATCCACCTCTGGCCTGCTCGCCTCCCTACCACTGAGGAAGTACAGTTCCCGCTCAGCCCAGTCAAAACTGTTCGCTGCTCTGGCCCCCCAATGGTGGAACAAACTCCCTCACGACGCCAGGACAGCGGAGTCAATCACCACCTTCCGGAGACACCTGAAACCCCACCTCTTCAAGGAATACCTAGGATAAAGCAATCCTTCTGCCCCCCCCCCCCCCCCCCCCTTAAAAGATCTGATGCACTATTGTAAAGTGGCTGTTCCACTGGATGTCATAAGGTGAATGCACCAATTTGTAAGTCGCTCTGGATAAGAGCGTCTGCTAAATGACTTAAATGTAAATGTAAATGTAGAGGACATTTCTGATCCCCAGCCCCATCGGCATCCCTACAATTAACACATTCCACTACTTTCCCAAATACTACACATTCCTTTGTCTCATGCCCTTCTGCACATTTCTCACACCTTGAACCCTCCCTCCTGCATAATTCTGCCACATGCCCATAAGCGTGACACCTGTAACATCTTGATGTATTTGGCACATACGCTCGTACAGGATAACTTCACTTTATCAGGCAAAGACTCTTCTGTTTCCCCACTCTTGCTACCCTGTCTGCGTCGCGTCAAACAACGAGCATCACATACACCGGGAATCTTTGCCCTCAGCAGGTCAATGTTTATATCTACTGCTACCTCAGTTATCACTCCTTTCATTGGTGCCCTTTTCTTGAGAACGAAACAATTCACTTTTCTTGCCCCCATTCGTTTTACTTCGAGCGCATTCTTCCTCTGTCCAAAATAAACACAAACAATTATCATTAGACCACTTCTAGTTACCCTCACCGATTCCACATGACCCAACTCTTTTTTCACCCACCCTGAAACCACAAATGGATCAACCAAAAGGCAAAAGTCCACTTTTTCCATAAACTTCACTCCTACTGTCAGACTCTTCTTCATCCTGATCCTCGATACATACCTCGGTCGCCGATAACTTCACCGCACTTACCACCTCCGATACTTCGCCCTCATTCACTTCCATTTCTCCTCCTGTCTTCAGCTCCCGCTGCTTACACTTTCTACCATTCTTCTTTGACAAATCATCTCAATTTTTTCCAAATTTTTTATCCGACTCAAGCTCACCCTCTTAGACCTCCTCTCCTCTCTTTTTCTCTCCATTCCTTCTCCGTTTTCCAAGTACGTCTCATTATCATAATACTGTCGCTCCATCCCTGACACCAATCTTTCACTTGCTTTCTCTAGGGACTCCATTTTCCCCTTCCGGAATTCTGCTCATGTCACCAATAACGTGCATAAAACAACGCAGCTGGGCCTTCCGACCTTCCAATACAATTCACAACAGTCCGCTCTGTCGACAATCGGTCGGAAAACTCTCTCTTAAAAGACACACCTTTTAATTACATTTTTGTATTTTTAGTCTTTTTTTTATTTATTTTTTATTAACAACAAATCAATAAAGGAAGTACATGTGGGAACAAAAGGATATATACATAATATACAAGGGACAATTGGGCTAGGGGGTACAATATCACATTACACAAGGACCTTAAGTTAAGGGACATACATACACTTATAATTCTTAACAGCTTTTTTGTTAGTAGAGTATTTAATTGTCTTAAAATATAGTTCAATTTCTTTTTGTAACGTAAGAAAATGTGGTGTTTTGTTTGTAAATGTACATTTGTGAATATTAAATTTTGCCAAAAGAATAATGAAATTAATTACATAAAATTGTTTCAGCTTATTTCTATCGTAGGTAAAGAATCCAAGCAGTACATCTCTAAAATCTTCATAAATGTGTTCAATTATAAATCTACTAATGTCTTGCCACAGTTTCCTTACATGAATACAATGCCAAAAAATATGCAACACCGTTTCTGGGTGGTCATTACAAAAGGTACAATTTGAGTTTATTTTTTCCTTTTGTAAACTTTGCTTTGAGTAGAAATTCCAGTTTTGATTTGACAGAAATTCAAATTTGATAGACTATATCCCCTCTATCAAATCAAAACTGGATTTTTTTTTAAAGAATGCTAAACATTTATAAAATAAATCATACCTAGTTTGATGTTTCTGTGACAAACGGTGAATTAGTTCTTGATTTATACCCCTTTAAATGGCATTTTATAGATGTTATGTATTTATATGAAATCAAAACAAAAATTTGTATTCAAAACAAAGGTTGTAAAATTATGCAAGACATTTATAGAATAAACCATAACTAATTTTATGTTTCTGTTACAATCAATTAATTCGTTTTGATTTTTACAATTTTAAATGGCTTTTTCTGTTGACTGTCCGTTGACTGTCCGTTGACTGTCCAAATGTGTGAATATAAAACCAACTTTACCTTGGTGGTTAAAGTGCTGTAACTGTGGGGACGCCGGTGGTGTGGCATATGGGGGTTGTGCAGTGGTGAAAAGACAGGTGGAACTTGTATTTTCGTGGACTTCAGGAAACAGCAGAGGGTGCACCCCTCTATCTACATCGGCGGGATCGCAGTGGAGAAGGTGGAAAGCTTCAAGTTCCTTGGCATACACATCACTGACAAACTGAAATGGACCACTCACAAAGACAGTGATGTGAAGAAGGCACAACAGAGCCTCTTCAACCTCAGGAGGCTAAAAAAATGTGGCTTGTCACCTAAAACAAACTTTTAAAGATGCACAATTGAAAGCATCCTTTCGGGCTGTATCACCGCCTGGTACGGCAGCTGCACCACACTATGTCAGAAGAAGGCCAAAAAGATCATCAACGACATCAACCACCTGAGCCACTGCCTGTTCACCCCGCTATCATCCAGAAGGCGAGGTCAGTACAGGTGCATCAAAGATGGGACCGAGAGAGTGAAAAACAGCTTCTATCTCAAGGCCATCAGACTGTTAAACAGCTATCACTAGCACATTAGAGTCTGCTGCCAATATGCATAGACTAGAAATCACTGGGCACTTTAAGGAATGGAACACCAGTCACTTTAATAATGTTTACATATCTGGCATTACTCATCTCCAATGTACAGTCGTGGCCAAAAGTTTTGAGAATGACACAAATATAAATTTTCACAAAGTCTGCTGCCTCAGTTTGTATGATGGCAATTTGCATATACTCCAGAATGTTATGAAGAGTGATCAGATGAATTGCAACTAATTGCAAGTCCCTCTTTGCCATGCAAATGAACTGAATCCCCCAAAAACATTTCCACTGCATTTCAGCCCTGCCACAAAAGTACCAGCTGACATCATGTCAGTGATTCTCTCATTAATACAGGTGTGAGTGTTGACAAGGACAAGGCTGGAGATCACTCTGTCATGCTGATTGAGTTCGAATAACAGACTGGAAGCTTCAAAAGGAGGATTGTGCTTGGAATCATTGTTCTTGCTCTTACCATGGTTACCTGCAAGGAAACATGTGCCGTCATCATTGCTTTGCACAAAAAAGGCTTCACAGGCAAGGATATTTCTGACAGTAAGATTGCACCTAAATCAACCATTTATCGGATCATCAAGAACTTCAAGGAGAGCGGTTCAATTGTTGTGAAGAAGGCTTCAGGGCACCCAAGAAAGTCCAGCAGACACCAGGTCCGTCTCCTAAAGTTGATTCAGCTGCGGGATCGGGGCACCACCAGTACAGAGCTTGCTCAGGAATGGCAGCAGGCAGGTGTGAGTGCATCTGCAAGCACAGTGAGGCGAAGCCATCTGGCGGATGGCCTGGTTCTTCTTGACGAGGGGCAGCAAAGAAGCAACTTCTTTCCAAGAAAATCATCAGGGACAGACTGATATTCTGCAAAAGGTACAGGGATTGGACTGCTGAGGATTGGGGTAAAGTCATTTTCCTGTGTCATGCCAATAGTAAAGCATCCTGAGACCATTCATGTGTGGGGTTGCTTCTCAGCCAAGGGAGTGGGCTCACTCACAATTTTGCCTAGGAACACAGCCATGAATTAAGAATGGTACCAACACATCCCCCGAGAGCAACTTCTCCCAACCATCCAGGAACAGTTTGGTGACGAACAATGCCTTTTCCAGCATGATGGAGCACCTTACCATAAGGCAAAAGTGATAAGTGGCTCGGGGGAACAAAACATCAATATTTTGGGTCCATGGCCGGGAAACTCCCCAAACCTTAATCCCATTGAGAACTTGTGGTCAATCCTCAAGAGGCGGGTGGACAAACAGAAACACACAAATTCTGACAAACAAGCATTGATTATGCAAGAATGGGCTGCCATCAGTCAGGATGTGGCCCACAAGTTAATTGACAGCATGCCAGGGCGGATTGCAGAGGTCTTGAAAAAGAAGGGTCAACACTGCAAATATTGACTCTTTGCATCAACTTTATGTAATTGTCAATAAAAGTCTTTGACACTTATGAAATTATTGTAATTATTCTTCACTATTCCATAGTAACATCTGACAAAAATATCTAAAGACACTGAGGCAGCAGACTTTGTGAAAATTAATATTTGTGTCATTCTCAAAACCTTTGGCCACAGACTGTATGTACTGTATTCTATACTATTCTATGGTATCTTAGTCCGTTCCGCTCTGACATTGCTTGTCCATATGTATAAACTCTTAATTCATTCCTACTTAAGATGTGTGTATGGGTAAATGTTATATATTTTGTTAGATATTACTGCACTGTCGGAGCTAGAAGCACAAGCATTTCGCTACACCTGCAATAACATCTGCTAATCACGTGTATGTGACCAATAAAATTTGATTTGATTTGGGTATGACGCTTGGCACACCTGTATTTGGCGAGTTTCTCCCATTCTTCTCTGCAGATCCTCTCAAGCTCTGTCAAGTTGGATGGGGAGCATCGCTGTACAGCCATTTTCAGGTCTTTCCAGAGATGTTCGATCAGGTTCAAGTCCGGGCTCTGGCTGGGCAACTCAAGGACTTTCAGAGACTTGTCCCGATGCCACTCCTGCGTTGTCTTGGCCGTGTGCTTAGGGTTGTTGTCCTGTTGGAAGGTGAACCTTTCATCAAGAAGTTCTCCGTACTTTGCTCTATTCATGTTTCCATCAATCCTAACTCGTGTCCCAGTACCTGCCGCTGAAAAACATCCCCACAGCATGATAATGCCACCACCATGCTTCACTGTAGGGATGGTTGCAGATTTCCTCCAGATGTTACGATTGGCATTCAGGCCAAAGAGTTCAATCTTGGTTTCATCAGACAAGAAAATATCGATTCTCATGGTCTGAGAATCCTTTAGATGCCTTTTGGCAAACTCCAAGTGGGCTGTCATGTGCCTTTTACTGAAGAGTGGCTTCCGTCTGGCCACTCTACCATAAAGGCCTGATTGGTGGAGCGCTGCAGAGATGGTTGTCCTTCTGGAAGGTTCTCCCATCTCCACAGAGGAACTCTGGAGCTCTGTCAGAGTGATCATCGGGTTCTTGGTCACCTCCCTGACGACCAAGGCCCTTCTCCCCCGATTGCTCAGCTCTAGGAAGCGTCTTGGTGGTTTTCCAAACTTCTTCCAGGTAAGAATGATGGAGGCCACTGTGTTCTTTGGGACCTTCAATGCTGCAGACATTTTTTGGCACCCTTCCCCAGATCTGTGCCTTGTCACAGTCCTGTCTCGGAGCTCTACGGACAATTCCTTCTACCTCATGGCTTGGTTTTTGCTCTGACATGCACTGCCAACTGTGGGACCTTTATATAGACAGATGTGTGCCTTTCCAAATCATGTCCAATCAATTGAATTTACCACAGGTGGACTCCAATCAAGTTGTAGAAACATCTCAAGGATGATCAATGGAAACAGGATGCACCTGAGCTCAATTTCGAGTATCATAGTAAAGTGTCTGAATAGTTATGTAAATAAGGTATTTCTGTTTTTTATTTTAAATACATTTGCCAAAATGTCTAAAAATGTGTTTTTGCTTTGTCATTATGGTGTATTGTGTGTAGATTGAGGAAAATAAATAATGTAATTTTAGAATAAGGCTGCAATGGTAACAAGATGTGAAAAAAGGGAAGGGGTCTGAATACTTTCCGAATGCACTGTATGTCAGTCAAGGACATTCATATTGTAACACAATTTGGTATACATGTTGCTAACACTGTCAAGACTCAAAATATGCGAGAACATTCATATTTATCTCTTGATCTGTTTGAAATTTGGCACACATGCTCAGGGATATGAGTCTAGCTAACCCACGTGATATTTCAAACACCACTGGCCTGACTTTTACAGAACTCGGGTGAATGATGTGTCTTGCCATAGACATCCGGTATGTACATAATTCGTGGGGGACAACATGTTTACTGTTTCCTTGTTTTGGATCGAAAAAGTCTAGGTAGCTTAGCAACCTGAAGTTTAAATATATACCAAATTTGATCACGTTCACATTTTTCCTAACACAAAGAAATAGGCCTATTTTAGGCTTTTAATACCAAGTGTAGGCTACAAATATTTTAACGCTACCGCTTTGTTTCCCCTGGCCATAGGGGATCCGGGCATATAGGCTTCTTCTCTAGGCTATCTGCAGCTGTGGTTGTTATCGGTTGATCATATTGAAGCACATATTAATTGTACATGATTTGTAGAGATAATGGATCCGTGCTGTTTGGTTGATCAATATGTGTTGTCAGGTTGGGTGGAGGAGAGGTTGGGGACTGTTGAGTTGGTGAAGGTAACTCGGAGTGGACTTGTGATGATTTATTGTGTTTCCAATGCCCAGAGGGAGAGGGCGCTCTGGATTACGAGATTAGGGATAATAATTGTGACGTGGTTTGCTTTCCGGAGCAGGGTGCTGTTGAAAGGAATCATAACAGGGGTGGCATTAATAAGTGTTGAGGAAGAGCAATTGAAAATGAAGATTCCCGGTGTCTGTGACACCTGCAGCTTGATGAGACGTAGATCCGTTAGGGAAACTGAGAAGACATTATATGTCATGCTGAGTTTTGATGTGGAATCATTACTAGGTAAGGTCAAGGTAGGAAGTGTCAGTTATCCCGTGAGAGTTATGTAATGAAAATATTACGTTGTTTTAGGTGTCAGGGTCATGGGCATATTACAGCAGTGTGTAGGAGGGAGATGCCTAGATGTGAGAAGTGTGCAGGAGGGCATGAGACGAAGGAATCTGTGGTATCGGGGCTGGAGATCGGAGGTATCCGGTTATAGAAAGGCAGATTGAGGTTGCCAGGGTTAGAGCAGTACAGAAAGTGCTGAAGCAGTGAAGAGAGTGGTAGAGGAAGATGGGTACAGGGTGAGGGATCCTGAGAGGATTCCTGTGAGTAGGCAGCACAGAAGGATGGTGGCACCGTAATTGGGGAAGACGGGCTCGTGGTAATGCCTGGAGTGGAATTTGTGGAATGGAGTCAAATACATCAAAAACACGGTTGGCCATTCCATTGGCTCCGTTCCAGCCATTGTTATGAGCCGTTCCAGCTATTGTTATCAAGAGAGAGTGATGGGAAGAATATGTGCTTCAGCAAGGTGGGCTTTTTAGCATTTGTAGTCATGGTTGTTAATTGTACTGCAGAAATGTATCTTAATTCACAGAAAATAGAGGTTTGTAGCGGCAGAGAAGGACTTGGGATTGTGAGAATTTACTGCAGAACAGCTGCAGTAGGTGTTGCGTGGTAGTGATATCCTCTCAGACCTGGTCTGGAGTTGGACTAGGTAGGGTTAAATAGTGGATGGTGGTGTTTTTTTTTTAAAGATGGGGCTAATATGTGGTTGGGTAATTTTCCTTATCCTTTTTCCTAATTTTGCGTCTAAGAATATAATGTAGGTATGCCGTGAATGGCCTCACACACCATTACAGTAGGTGGCGGTGTATGCATCTAAATGTTGGATACGATCCGCCAACCAAATCCCAAAGAAGAAGTAGTAAGTAAATCAGCAGGGGACAAGGGGGGTGAGAACATCACTGGCTTGGCCCAGAGGATTTTTTTTTCGGGAATGACCGCGTGTGTTTGCAGTGTAAACAGCACGTTAGCGAGAAATGTCATTGAATGTTCGTGCTATTGGGAATCTATATATCTACAAAGATTAAATAGATTAGTGCACCGTTTGGATTACGCAATTGTACAACATGGTGAGTTCTGGTTAAACAAGACGTGACTTTCCAGACCGCGGCATGGTTCGACTCATGCCACCAGGTTTACTTCCTTGGTTTCACCAGACAACTTTGTTGACACAACTGGAAGCTAGACTACAAACGTCTCTAAAATCGCCAACAAATTGAATGTTGTGACATTTGCTGATAAGGAAAACAAGTAGCTAGCTAACTATTAAATTTGGCGTCATATCTAGCTAGTTAAGTTAGTTACGTTTAAAACGTTCCTGCTTGTTGTGCATCTAGCTAAAGCTAACGGTGCGTTAGCCAGCTAACTAACTACAATTTGCGGTGCTAGTTGCTAACTACCTAACCAGCCACTTGACGAATCACTTGATGATTTACAGATTTAAAATAACATTTAGACAGTCATGCACACCAACATATGGAATATTAGTGATATTGGAGCTCTTTTGTTGGTGAAATGGGGCCTGACACTGCTAGGCCAACTAGATAATAATGCCAATATCACTGGAAACGGCGTTTGTAGTACAGTAGATTGCCTAGTAGCTAGTAACGTTATTACAAAATGCTCGTAGTAACGTTAACTTGGTTACAAATTTTGCATGTGTCAACAGCAATTTTTTTCTAACGCTTTTTCTATTAGTTGTATAAGATTTCATGTTGGCATATTCACTTTAACAGGCATACTTCCTGTAATTTAGCTAGCTAGATAAAGCCCTGTTTACTGTACTTTAGCCAGCTAACTAAAATACAATAATTAGGCCTTGTTCTAGCTAGCTAAAATACAGGAAGTAGGCCTTTTTACTATTTGACGGTAGTATTTGGGACCGTAACTGCTGTTAAAGTGAATATTGGTACTTGACACCTCCAAGTCTGCAGGTAGCCTAGTGTTTAGAGCTTTGGGCCAAGTAACCGAAAGGTTGCCAGATCGAATCTCTGAACTGACAAGGTAAAAATCTGTCGTTCTGCCCCGGATCAAGGCAGTTAACCCACTGTTCCTAGGCAGTCGTTGTAAAATAAGAATTTATTCTTAACTGGCTTGCCTAGTTAAATAAAAAATAGTCGCAAACTGACTTCATATCATGGTGTTTGAGACAAAGTAAGCTTTCGGCCCAGGGGCAGACCTTGAAGTGGCTGTCTTCTGCCAGTTTTCTCACCTCATGGCCAGGGTTTCACACCCAACTCAATGGGATTCTTTGTTGCATAAGGCTTCCTGGGGTACTTGTTTCTTGAATGTGAACTTGTGACCTTGCTGTACTATCCACTTGTTATCTATTGTGACTGCTCAGGCAAATGCCAGTGTCATAAACATTTACCAGTTTGTAGCACCAAATACATTTCTACAGATTTGATTTAGCCGGCCAATGCTGCTCATTGATGAAGTGGATGTGTGTCAGCAGAACCAACTAGTTCATTGTCCTCAAAGGAGTACATTCTTGCATGTTTGATGTCAAATGTTAACAAGTGCAGGAGACCAGGTCTATCAACACTCTCTCATCTTGTCCCTTGTAGATGAGCATGTGCCGTTGGTGCACGTCATTGGGTGACGATGTTGCAAAACTGCTCCAGAGGTACTGTGCTGGGTCTTGGTTAGCAGAGGATGAGAAGGCAGTCAACGAGGAGAAGGCCCTCAACGATGACCTCGATAAGTGCCTGGAGTGTGTGGTAGCATACCATCGGGCGAAGGAGGAGTTGCCTGGACTGCACCGGGTAAGGATGAACCATACAGTGGTTGCTCAACTGAAAGTTTTGCGCTATGCTGCTGGACTTCAAAGTAATTTGTGGTTTAGTACGGTACTCTGCATCACTACTTCATTGCACAAGACCAGCGCAAGGGGGAGTTAGAGCACTGATTATGCTTTTGGGTTCCAAGGCGCTACTGTGTCTAACTGACAACGAATTGGCGACATAAACCAAATAGAAAGTGATAATTGTGCACGTCTTCAAAATTGAGATCATTGAGATGAAGATGATTGAATTTAGAACAATACTGTAAGAATTGCAATTCCTCTGTCCTGCAGCTCACACCCATATGAATACACATTTTTTTTTAATCAAATTTTATTAGTCACATGTGCCGAATAAGGCAGGTGTAGACCTTATAGTGAAATGCTTACTTACGAGCCGCTAACCAACAGTGCGGTTTCAAAATATAGATAAAAATGAGAGAAGTAACAGGTAATTAGAGCAGCAGTAAAAAATAATTATATGCACACATACATACAGGGGGGTGCCGGTTAGTTGAGGTAGTATGTACATGTAGGTAAGAGTTAATGAAAGTGACTATGCATAGATGACAACAGAGAGTGGCAGTGGTGGGGGGAGGGGGCGGCAATGCAAATAGTCTGGGTTGCCATTTGACTAGATGTTCAGGAGTCTTATGGCTTGAGGGTAGAAGCTGTTTCGAAGCCTCTTGGACCTAGACTTAGTGCTCCGGTACCGCTTGCCGTGTGGTAGCAGAGAGAAGTCTATGACTAGGGTGGCTGGAGTCTTTGACAATTTTTAGGACCTTCCTCTGACACGCCTGGTAAAGAGGTCCTAGATGACAGGAAGCTTGGCCCCAGTGATGTACTGGGCTGTTCGCACTACCCTCGTAGTGCCTTGCGGTCGGAGGCTGAGCAGTTGCCATACCAGGCAGTGATGCAAACAGTCAGGATGCTCTCGGTGGTGCAGCTGTAGAACCTTTTGAGGATCTGAGGATCCATGCCAGATCTTTTTAGTCTCCTGAGGGGGAATAGGATTTGTCGTGCCCGCTTCACAACTGTCATGGTGTGCTTGGACCATGTTAGTTTGTTGGTGATGTGGACACCAAGGAACTTGAAGCTCTCAACCTGATCCACTGCAGCCCCGTCGATGAGAATGGGGGCATGCTCAGTCCTGAGGGGCCCCTGTGTTGAGGATCAGTGTGACGGATGTGTTGTTACCTACCCTTACCACCTGGGCCCGTCAGGAAGTCTAGGAACCAGTTGCAGAGGGACGTGTTTAGTCCCAGGGTCCTTAACTTATTGATGTGCTTTGAGGATACTATGGTGTTGGAAGCTAAGCTGTAGTCAATGAATAGCATTCTCACACTGGTGTTCCTTTTGTCCAGGTGGGAAAGGGCAGTGTGGAGCGCAATAGAGACTGCATCATCTGTGGATTTGTTGGGGCAGTATGCAATTTGGAGTGGGTCTAGGGTTTATGGGATGATGGTGTTGTGAGCCATGACCAGCCTTTCAAAGCACTTCATGGCTACAGATGTTTAGTGTTCTTGGGCACAGGGACTATGGTGGTCTGCATAAAACATGTTGGTATTACAGACTCGGACAGGCTGAGGTTGAAAAATGTCAGTGAAGACACTTGCTAGTTGGTCAGTACACTTCCTGGTAATCCGCCTGGTCCTGTGGCCTTGTGAATGTTGACCTGTCTAAAGGTCTTGCTCACATCAGCTGCAGAGAGCGTGATCACACAGTCTTCCGGTACAGCTGGTGCTCTCATGCATGTTTCAGTGTTATTTGCCTCGAAGTGAGCGTAGAAATAGTTTAGCTCCTCCGGTAGGCTCGTGTTACTGGGCAGCTCTCGGCTGTGCTTCCCTTTTGTCTGTAATGGTTTGCAGGCCCTGCCACATCCGACGAGCGTCAAAGCCGGTGTAGTACAACTCGATCTTAGTCCTGTATTGAAGCTTTGGCTGTTTGATGGATCGTCGGAGGGCATAGCAGCATTTCTTATAAGCTTCCGGGTAGAGTCCCGCTCCTTGAAAGCGGCAGCTCTAGCCTTTAGCTCAGTGCGGATGGTGCCTGTAATCCATGGCTTCTGGTTGGGGTATATACTAGAGGTCGACCGATTAGGATTTTTCAATACCGATTATTGGATAACCAAACAAAAGCGGATACCGATTTAATCTGCAGATTTTTATGTATATTTGTATTAATGACAATTACAACAACATTGAATGAACACTTTTATTTTAACTTAGTATAATACATAAATAAAATCAATTTGATCTCAAATAATAATGAAACATGTTCAATTTGGTTTAAATAATGCCAAAACAGTGTTGGAGGAGAAAGTGAAAGAGCAATATGTGCCATGTAAAAAATTCCTTGCTCAGAACATGAGAACATATGAAAGCTGGTGGTTCCGTTTAACTTCTCTAGGGTAGGGGGCAGCATTCGGAATTTTGGATGAAAAGCATGCCCAAATTAAACTGCCTGCTACTCGGGCCCAGAAGATAATGATATGCATTTAACTGGTAGATTTGGATAGAAAACACTCTAAAGTTTCCAAAACTGTTTAAAATAATGTGAGTATAACAGAACTGAAATATTATCAATAATTTAGGCTAAAAACAACCTGAGGATTGAATATAAACATCGTTTGACATGTTTCTATGAACTTTACGGTTACAATTTGGATTTTGTCTGTCTGTTTTGACTGCGTTTGAGCCTGTGGATTACTTATGAAAACGCGTGAACTAAACGGAGGTTTTTGGATATAAAGAGACTTTATCGAACAAAAGGAACATTTATTGAGTAAATGAATGTCTGCTGAGTGCAACCATATGAAGATCATCAAAGGTAAGGGATTCATTTTATCTCTATTTCTGACTTGTGTAACTCTTCTACTTGGCTGGTTACTGTTTGTAATGATTTGTCTGCTGGGCTATGTTCTCAAATAATCGTAAGGTATGCTTTCGCCGTAAAGCATTTTTTAAATCCGACACCGTGGTTGGATTCACAATAAGTTAATCTTTAAACCTATGTAAAATATGTTTTGTTTTCTTAATTTTTATAATGAGTATTTCTGTATTTGAATTTGGCGCCCAGCAGTTTCACTGGC
This sequence comes from Salvelinus fontinalis, assembly GCF_029448725.1. NCBI lineage: Eukaryota > Metazoa > Chordata > Actinopteri > Salmoniformes > Salmonidae > Salvelinus > Salvelinus fontinalis. Next base: position 13,087,932 of record NC_074685.1, read on the forward strand.
TGTTGAAGAGTTGGGACGCTAACGTCTCACGTACCCTAGAGAAGTTAACATTAGTCTAAAATATTCCCATTTAAGAAGTTTTAGGTTGTAGTTATTATAGGAATTTATAGGACTATTTCTCTCTCTCATTGTATTTAATATACCTTTGACTATTGGATGTTCTTATAGGCACTATAGTATTTCCAGCCTAATCTCGGGAGTTGATTGGCTTGAAGTCATTAACAGCGCTGCGCTTCAAGCACTGCGAAGAGCTGCTGGCAAAAGCACGAAAGTGCTGTTTGAATGAATGCTTACGAGCGTGCTGCTGCTTACCACCGCTCAGTCAGACTGCTCTATCAAATCATAGACTTAATTATAATATAATAAATACACAGAAATACGAGCCTTAGTTTCCAAATTTGACCGTATTAATGACCTATCATTTTGAAAACAAAACATTTTTTCTTTCAATGAAATACGGAACCGTTCCGTATTTTAGCGAACGGGTGCCAACCCTAAGTCTAAATATTGCTGGTATATTGCACAACCTTCAATGTTATGTCATAATTATGTACAATTTTGGTAAATTAGTTCGAAACGATCCAGGCGGCCCAAACTGTTGCATATACACATGGTTGATTTTACTAGGTTATGTGAAGATTGTTTTTTTATAAGATAAGTTTAATGCTAGCTAGCAACTTACCATGCCTCCTTACTGCACTCGCGTAACAGGTGGTCAGCCTGCCACGCAGTTCTCATGGAATGCAATGTAATCGGTGTCCAAAAATGCTGATTAATTGGTCAACCTCTAGTATGTACAGTTGATATCGGAAGTTTACATACACTTAGGTTGGAGTCATTAACTTGTTTTTCAACCACTCCACAAATTTCTTGTTAACAAACTGTAGTTTTGACAAGTCAGTTGGGTCATGCACAAAGTAGATGTCCCAAGTAATTTTTCCGACAATTGTTTGCAGACATATTATTTCACTTATTTCACTATCACAATTCCAGTGGGTTAGAAGTTTACCTACACTAAGTTGACTGTGCCTTTAATCAGCTTGGGAAATTCCAGAAAATTACGTCATGGCTTTAGAAGCTTCTGATAGGCTATTTGACATCATTTGAGTCAATTGGAGGTGTACCTATGGATGTATTTCAAGGCCTACCTTCAAACTCTGTGCCTCTTTGCTTGACATCATGGGAAAATCCAAAGAAATCAGCCAAGACCTCAGAAAAACAATTGTAGACCTCCACAAGTCTGGTTCATCCTTGGGATCAATTTCCAAATGCCTGAAGGTACCACGTTCATCTATACAAACAATAGTATGAAGATGACCTCCAGCAGGCCACATGCACATTTGTGGCCTGCTGGAGGTCATTTTGCAGGGCTCTGGCAGTGCACCTCCTTGCACAAAGGTTGAGGTAGTGGTCCTGCTGCTGTGTTGTTGCCCTCCTACGGCCTCCTCCACGTCTCCTGATGTACTGGCCTGTCTCCTGGTAGCGCCTCCATGCTCTGGACACTACGCTGACAGACACAGCAAACCTTTTTGCCACAGCTCGCATTGATGTGCCATCCTGGATGAGCTGCACTACCTGAGCCACTTGTGTGGGTTGTAGACTCCGTCTCATGCTACCATTAGAGTGAGAGCACCGCCAGCATTCAAAAGTGACCAAAACATCAGCCAGGAAGCATAGGAACTGAGAAGTGGTCTGTGGTCACCACCTGCAGAACTATTCCTTTTTTGGGGGTGTCTTACTAATTGCCTATAATTTCCACCTTTTGTTTATTCCATTTGCACAACAGCATGTGAAATTTATTGTCAATCAGTGTTGCTTCCTAAGTGGACAGTTTGATTTCACAGAAGTGTGATTGACTTGGAGTTACATTGTGTTGTTTAAGTGTTCCCTTTATTTTTTATAGCAGTGTATAAGTTTCCCTGCATTAAAGTCCTTGGCTACTAGGAGCGCCGTCTCTGGATGAGCGTTTTCCTGTTTGCTTATTGCGGTATACAGCTCATTGAGTGCAGTTTTAGTGCCTACATCGGTCTGTGGTGGTACAAAAAATATGAACTCTCTAGGTAGGTAGTGTGATCTGCAGCTTATGAGAAACTCTTCCTCAGGCAAGCAATAGCTCGAGACTTCCTTAGATATCGTGCACCAGCTGTGGTTTACAAAAATACATCGACCGCCGCCCCTTGTCTTACCAGACGCCGCTGTTCTATCCTGCCGGTACATTGTATAACCAGCCAGCTGTATGTTGATATTGTCGTCATTCAGCCACGACTCGTTAAGCATAAGATGCTCGTTTTTAATTTCCCGTTGGTAGTTTAATCTTCCCAATAACTCATCCATTTTATTGTCCAAAGATTGCATGTTTGAGAACAGAATTGAGGGGAGTGGGGGTTTATTCGATGGGCGGCCTCTTTCTCCGCCTCCTCTTCAAGCAGATCATTGGGGTCGGGGCCTGTTCCCGAGGGAGCCGTATATCCTCAGGCCCGTCAGAGTCGTGAAAGAAGAAAAAGGACTGCTAGTCCGTGGTGAGTAATCGCAGTCCTGATGTCTATAAATGATTTTCGGTCATAAGAGACAGTAGCGGCAACAGTATGTACAAAAAAATAAGTTACGAACAAAAAAGCACTATCGGATGGGGACAAGAAAAACGTCTGCCTTCTGCACTGGCGCCATCTTATTATTTTTGTTACTGCTTGTTAGTATTACTTAATAAAACTGTAACACTAAGGTTTTTATTCTAAGAGAAACTTGGACTACAATTATGGTTTTGAAATGTTATTTTGCTCTTACTGTAATACTGTAGCGTACTCCTGACCTGTCACGTTGTACAGCACCCGAGTGGCACAGTGGTCTAAGACACTATCACGGTGCAAACTGTGTTGCTACAGATGCTGGTTCTCTCCCTCTAAAAACACAAATAAATAATTATATATAACAAACTGGCTTTATTTACAAATTAGTAACAATGTCTAACCCCACTTTCAAGAATGGGCTTTTCCCCGCTCACTTTACATTATTTGAAAACAAAATAATCTCATCATTTTTATATCAAAGCTATTAATTAATTTAGAATTATATAAAAGGCCCTTACATATTCTCACAGATATATTACCAACCTTTTTCACAAGTGTAGCAGGCTGTGAATTCTGCAAACAACGTTTCTATCAGGACAATATATATTGGTCATGGCTCCCGAGTGGTGCACAATGGGATTGCCTTGCAGTTCTCCAGCTTTATCCAATGAGATGGCGTTAGGTGCACGAGGTTCAAGGCACGAGTGCAGGAGGCACAGAATGGGCGGCTGAGTAGCGCACAGAAGACAGACCTTGCCCATGGGGAAGGGAGGAGGAGGAGGAGGGGGGGTGGATCCCTTTTCCACTGGGTAGCACAGAGCAACATTTTAAGGGGCATTGCTGTAATAATGGCGCTGACTAGGTGAACGTTCCCGCTGTTCTTAGTGCCGGTCTGTTTTAGTTTGAACGTGCAATGTAACTACTAATGGTGTGAAAAATGCCCCTTAGATATGAATTCGGAGGGCAGAAATGATTAAATATTAGAGCATTAGATCTCTCAATTAAGGCGTCAGTCAAACGATATACTTAAATCCAAACTGGATTTATCTACCATTTCTATTATGGGCTGCTGTAATCGATGGGGGCTCAGGGCGGTACCATTTAGCTCATCTGATGAAGGTGCACATGGATCAGATTCAAACTTTGAAGACTGGGATCAAGTCCTTGACGGCAGACCAGGAGAAAGAGAAACATTATCTGAGGGCAGAGATATGGGCGAAAGCTGACGCGTTGGCGTAGAGTCACGCGTCATTGGCGGAGAGTCAGGCGGAGAATGACGCATTGAAGAGGGCAAGGAACAAGATGGAGTCACAATCCATGCCAGGCACACCTGTGAGCTCTGGAACTCCACTTCCGACAGGCAGAGTCAAGATACCTGGCGTGTTAGTCACGTTGTCGGTTCACCCTGACATTTCCATTCCTCTTCTGACAACAGAACTTGACCAACTGCTCACCAGGCACAGCAAGGGCCTTCCGGACCGTTTTGCTATTCCAAGGATGTGTAACCGAAGAGATACCATGAGTGGACACAGAATACCAACTGGGATGGACCAGTGAACCTCCAGGCGTTCATCATTAATAGTGTCTCAGAAGTTTCTGTCCGTGACTGATGCAGCCTGAAAAAGCATCAAAGACAGGGTTAATGAGTACTTGAGGTCACTGAGAAAGTCTGGACATGGCCTGATCTCCCTTATGTAAGGAATTAGGCACTTTCCCATGTTTACTACAGTATGTACTGTAGGCTATATTTACTTGTCAGACTACACAGTAGCCTGATAAGCCGCCTGCATTTGTTTATCTTCAAAATGCTTTATCCAAATGTTTAAAGTGTGTGGGCGACCTCATGCAACCGCAAAATGTCGCATAAAGCATTTACTGTACTGTATTTCTTCATCAGCATCTTTATGCTTTCGTTAATAAAATAATAAAAATTATCTTTAAAAATGCAGATAATTATTTCCTTATGTGTCCATAACAAATTACTATGGGTATTTATATCACTGAATGACATTTATTGGAATAAAGTAGGCTGATGAAGGTAAACAAATTGTTGCTTTACTGGAAAATACTCTATCAAACACACATGGTCACGTTGTACAGCGCCATTATGGCTATTAGCAGGACAATAGACTTGCCTAGGAGGGTAGAGCTGGGCAGTATACTGTATTTTATGAGGGAATGGTATTGATGCAGGGACCGGTTAGGGTTTTTACTTTACCTTCTATACCAGTATTTGAATGTTAGGTTTGTTAAATGTGATGTGCTGTGTGTAATGTCAATGTTTATAGTTTAATTCGCTATTTTAGTCATCGCTCTTTCTAGCTAATAATGTACTGAGAGAGAGCAAACGTCGCAGCTTATACAGCCTGATAATACCAGTGATGGTGTAGACCTAAATCAGCATGTTGTTTGTGCAACAGTATCCTCTAAATCAAAGAGGAATATGCAAAGCAAGAATGTTAGCTACATGAAGTAGCTAAGAGAGAACATGCACTGTAGCCAAAGCTTATAGGGTCCCCTACGAAACACTTGACACTTTAGTTTGTACCCTGTCGCAATAACTCCCTGGCATTTTAATTTGTTGTCATCTCAAACAACACTGTATATAGAATAACTATCTTCAAAGTAATGACTCGGAACGTCGGGTTTGAAATGAAAGCTTCTTTTAGTAATACTACATGTTCACGTTACATTTAACAACTTTAGATTCTACAAACAATAAGAAAGTTGCTAGCGATAGTCAGGATAATCACTTGTACATAACTGGCGCATTCTCTCTCTACTTCCTGTCGCAAGGCATTCTGGAACTTGCAGTCGAAAGCGTAATCCAATACAACAAAATATGTATGTAGTTCTCTCAATCTCCAACACACAAATTCTAATACAATTACATGTGTAAATAACTGTAAAGAAAATATCTTTATAAAGTTACAACACTGTATTCAAAGTGCCCACTATTATATTCAAACTATAGAATTAGAATAGTCATTCTATTTCCATGATTCCAACAGTTTTGCTCTAATTCACAAGTCAAATCGCAATTGCAACATTTGGTTAAATAAATCCTAGATTATTTGCCCATATAGTGCAGTCCTACGTGGCAGTGTGGGAATTCTCAATTGAGCAGTGGTGTAAAAATACTTGGAAGAACTACTGAAGTATTTTTTTGGTATCTGAACATTATTTATTTTGACAACTTTTACTTCACTACATTCCTACAGAAAATGGGGTACTTTTTATGCTATTTTCACTGACACCTAAAAGTACTCGTTACATTTTGAATGCTTTGCAGGACAGGAAAATGGTCCAGTTCACGCACTTATCAAGAGAACATCCCATGTCATCTACTGCCTCTGATCTGGAGGACTCACTAAGCACAAATGCTTTGTTTATAAATTGTCAGTGTTGTATGCCCCTGGCGATCTGTAAATGTAAAGAAAATGGTGCCATCTCGTTTGCTTAATATAAGGAGTTTGAAATTATTTATACTTTTGCTTTTTCCACCACTGCAATTGATTGCAGGAATGATAAGTGCTGAAATTTGTTTTGGTTGAATTGAACAGTATAAAACAGAATGGAGAAAGACCTGTTGAAATCACTTAGTGTGAATGTCACCCTAGGATCACTCACGATTCATAAACTAAAAATATATATATAATGTTTATTTTTATATAAATACCGTGATATAATATTTTGGCCATATCGCCCAGCCATAAAGGAGGGTAGGGGGAGAATCCTCCCATCGTCAAATGTATTTCTTAGTTAGGTTGGATGTATCACAACCGGCCGTGATAGGTTGCAATTTCAGTTTAATCTTCCAGAAAGACGGAACAAATAATACCACATATTGTGGTTTAACTCATATCCTAATTGATACTTTTGAAACCATTAACATGTGGAAGGGGGGGTATAATTGTTATTATGGATCACATCAAGACTGTGATTGGGAGTCCCATAGGGACATTTCTCTCCCTCTAAAAACATACAAATATTTAGCCCTTTATTCAAATTACAATCACTCACTTTTTTGTTGTTGAAAATGAAGTAATCTCAAATATAATTTATATTCATATATAATCAAGTTGATGGCACAGTCATATAGCCCCGGCACCTACATAAAGCTTATGCTCTTAGTACTGTAGCCTACTCCCGATCGTCACATTGTACAGCGCCATACTTTCTGATCCATCCTAACGGAAACCCCAGAATGTTAATCAAATTAAGCAAAATGTGGTAGTATATGGGATTGGTTATGTTCTTACAAAAAAGGTTTTAAATTCTTTAGTAATGCCAATATTGAAGACTATCAAATGCTTCTCAAAGATGCCCTCTGGTGGTCAAACTAGCATTAATGGTAAAAATGGCTAACAATTAAATAATGTGCCATAGAATTCTGCAGCAGCCCACACAACTTTTGAAGGAGGAAACTCTATGGTTTGTAGTTGATTAATCCACAAAGATGAGTATTAAAATAAGACCACAATATGGAGAGGCAGGTGTGATCACAAAAAAAGGCACGTACTTGATATACTGTAGTCAGTGTCCACATACCTTCCCTACGTTTTTATCTACTCCTTTACTCAACCCCTTTAATCTCTCTTGCTCTTTCTCCCCCTCTCACTCACTTATCCCCCTCCCAAAATACTCTCTCCCACACAGAGGCTATGGGAGTTGGAGACGTCCAGGCTCCTGGACTTGTTTTCTCATGCAGCAAAAGACGCAGAGCCGGCTAAGGACCTCAGCTATGTAGAAGAGGACGGCCGGGAAATCGGAGTGTCAAACATCAGCCCCGCAGTGTACGAGGACCGTCTGGGGGTTCCCCTGTCAGAGGTCCTCAAGTACCCCTACCTGCTTGCATCCCCTGAATTGAGTGAGTACTTTCATTTAAATGTAGTTGATGGATTCCCTATAAATGCCCCCAAACCAAATTTAGGAATGAAGCATGCTTGATTAAGTCCCGGACTGTGCTCTTGGTGGGTTTAAATTCATCAGATGTTCTCTTTTCCAGGTGAAATGTGTGTTGAGGCAATTTGTAAGATGGAGGAATATAACTCCTTCCGGGTGTGTTCTAAAGATCCAGGGATCTACCTCCTCCTCGTCCACCCCAACGAGACGGTAATAACTTACCTGCTGAATTGTTACAAAAAAACAAATGTGGAATTATTGTTTCCCTGGTAATAAAATAAATATATAAATTTTCTTTATATTTGCTAAAGAGCTTAAGGCTCTCGTCTGTCTGACATGGTCGCAAAAGCTTCTCAAAGTTTTTACGGTCATAACTTCTGCTGTTATTTATTCTTTCAGGTCAGGCGGTGGGCAATTGGTGCTGCAAGGTCTTTAGGGAAGGTGGACCGAGACGACTTTTATGACCTTCAGGACATCTTCACCTGCATGTTCTACATTGTCGAGCTTAGAATCCCCCAGAACTTCCCAGACATGGATACGTCCTATGATCCGACGACTAAGATGACATTGCTGCAACCGCATCTTTACGATTCCAAAAATGCCAAAAACTACTGGTTGGGTATGTTTCTTTACCCTGTGTTCACATTTGGGGTTCTTCCAGACCTTTCTTCAAGAGTGTATGTTTTTTGTGAAACAACTGATAAATGCTCGATGTTAAGTTAACCATTTCTAAAGTGCAAACAACTACTAAACCCGTTATATGATCCACAGCAGTGTTTTATACGCTGAACAAAACATATTAACGCAAAAGATTTTACTATTACAGTTCATATAAGGAATCAGTCAATTGAAATAAATTCATTAGGCCTTAATCTTTGAATTTCACAAGACTGGGAATACAGATATCCATCTGTTGGTCTCAGATACCTTTAAAAAAAGGTAGGGTTGTGTATCAGAATCATTCAGTATCTGGTGTGACCACCATTTGCCTCAAGCAGCGCGACACAACGCCTTCAAATAGTGTGGATTAGGCTGTTGATTATGCGCTGTGGAATGTAGTCCACTCCTCTTCAATAGATGTGCGAAGTTGATGGGTATTGGCGGGAACTGGACCACGTCATACATGTTGATCCAGAACATCCCAAACATGCTCGATGGGTGACATGTCTGGTGAGTATGCAGGCCATGGAAGAATTGGGACATTTTCAGCTTTCAGGAATTGTGTACAGATCCTTGCAAGATGGGGCTGTGCATTATCATGCTGAAACATGAGGTGATGGCTGCAGATGATTGGTACGACAATGGGCCTCAGGATCTCATCACGGTATCTCTGTGCAGTCAAATTGCCATAGATAAAATGCATTTGTGTTTGTTGTCTGTAGCTTATGCCTGCCCATACCATAACCCCACTGCCACCATCAGGCACAATGCTTACAACGTTGATATCAGCAAACCGCTCACTCACATGATGTAAAAAAAAAAAAAAAAAAAAAAAAAGTTAAATGTAAATGATGCCTTGCACGCTTTCTTTCCAACTGCCCGGTAGAATTTAAACTTCCCTGAGACGGTTTCTGACAGTTGTGCAGAAATTCTTTGGTTGTGCAAACCCACAGTTTCATCGGCTGTCCGGGCGGCTGGTCTCAGACGATCCCGCAGGTGTTGAAGTCAGATGTTGACGTCCTGGGCTGGCGCAGTTACATTTGGTCTGCGGCTGTGAGGCTGGTTGAACCTACTGCCTACTGCCAAGTCTGTAAGCCGCCTCTGTCGTTTTAGAATCTCAGCAAAAAAAGAATCATCCCTTTTTCAGGACCCTGTCTTTCAAAGATAATTTGTAAAAATCCAAATAACTAAACAGATCTTCATTGTAAAGGGTTTAAACACTGTTTCCCATGCTTGTTCAATGAAACATAAACAATTAATGAACGTGCACCTGTGGAACGGTTGTTAAGACACTAACAGCTTACAGACGGTAGGCAATTAAGGTCAGTAATTAAAACGTTGGACACCAAAGAGGCCTTTCTACTAACTCTGAAAAACACCAAAAGAAAGATGCCCAGGGTCCCTGCTCATCTGCGTGAACGTGCCTTAGGCATGCTGCAAGGAGGCATGAGGAATGCAGATGTGGCCAGGGCAATAAATTGCAATGTCCGTACAGTAAGACGCCTAAGACAGCGCCACAGGGAGGCAGGACAGACAGCTGATTGTCCTCGCAGTGGCAGACCACATGTAACAACACCTGCACAGGATCGGTACATCTGAACATCGCACCTCCGTTACAGGTGCAGGATGGCAACAACTGCCCGATTTACACCATTAACGCACAATCCCCCCATCAGTGCTCAGACTGTCCTCAATAGGCTGAGAGAGACTGGACTGAGGGCTTGTAGGCCTGTTGTAAGGCAGGTCCTCACCAGACATCACCGGCAACAACGTTGCCTATGGGCACAAACCCACCGTCGCTGGATCAGACAGGACTGGCAAAAAGTGCTCTTCACTGACAAGTCGCGGTTTTGTCTCCCAGGGGTGATGGTTACTTTTGTTCAGGGACACATTATTCCATTTCTGTTAGTCACGTGTTTGTGGAACTTGTTCAGTTTGTCTGTTTAATCTTGTTATGTTCATACAAATATTTCCACGTTAAGTTTGCTGAAAATAAACACAGTTGACAGTGAGAAGACGTTTCTATTTTTGCTGAGTTCGGTAGAGAAATTTAAATTACGTTCTCTGGCAACAGCTATGGTGGACATTCCTGCAGTCAGCATGACAATTGCATTCTCCCTCAACTTGAGGAATCTGTGTCACTGGGTTGTGACAACTACATTATAGTGTCCTTTTATTGTTCCTAGCACAAAGTGCACCTGTGTAATGATCATGCTTTTAATATGCCACACCTGTTGTGTGGATAGATTATCTTGGGAAAGGAGAAATGCTCACTAACAGGGATGTAAACAAGTTTGTGTACAAAATTTGAGAAATAAGCTTTTTGTGCATAAGGAAACTTTTAGGTTAGATTTAATTTCAGCTCATGAAATGTGGGACCAACACTTTACATGTGTTCAGTATTGATTTTATTGAGCAACAGGGTAAACAGTACAGAATGTGAATAGAGAACTTGTTAATGAGCAACGCAGTCAATATTAAGCGTCAGTTTATGCCCTCTCCCCACCCCCAGGTATCTGTATGCTTCTGACACAGCTGGATGCCCAAGCTATGGACTCCCTGTTCCTGGGGCCAGACAAACAGGCCAACATACTGCTCTGTATCCTTAATGCCTTGAAGGGTAAAGGAATAGCTACTTTGTTTTCTGCCTATCTTAAACTGTTTTTCTATTTCCATTGTGCCAAATGAACATGATGCTGGTCAGTAGCGCTAATTTGCTCTCTTCAGTTTCTTCCTTTTGAGTGTAATAAATGTATCCTTTTTTATTTAACCAGGAAAAGACCTTAATGGTTAGAAACCTATTTTGCAATAGGGACCTGGCAAGCGGTCAGTAGGAAGAAGTCTGAGTGTACATACAATACATTCAAAATAATTGCAATGGTCAATTACATTTTCTTCTATCAGGGCTTTAAACACAGACAGCGATACCCTCTCCAGTTTTTTAGTCTTTCGTAGTTCGTTCCAATACCAGAGAATGTTATAGTTTGTTTTGTTCTCCCACATTTCAGCCCTTGCCCTAGGAACTGGGAAAGAGCCCTGACTGTGAGCATAGGCTGTGATGTTAGTTGGGAGCAAAGATATGTAGGGAGTAGCCCAGCACTGCCTTGTACACAAGTATGTACCAGTGCTTAACCATAGTCCAACACAGATAAAAATGAACCTTCCTAAATGACTTAGCTCGTAATATGTTAACGTTTATTTCCCCAGATGAAGAACCATCCAACGAGATGGATCCCTTCTGGCCAGTCTTGCAATGTTTTATGGTGATCTTGGATTGTTTGGGCTCCAGGTTTTGGGGTCAGATTGAGCCATCCCAAGCCTTCCAGGCCATCACACAAAGCCCTAGCTACTCTGCAGAGCTCGAGAGCATCAGACAACAAACCGTGATGTACGTGTCACTCTTCATCTTGCCTTGAATTCTTTCATATTGTTATTTCTTCCAAGTTAAGCATATGGTTGATACTATTCTTCTTTTGCTCCGTAGATCACGGGTTAAAACAGAAACTACATGTGATGATGACATGGTGACCTGCAGTCAGATGGTATATGACAGTAACACCAAAGTGAGCAAGGTAATAACATCCATCTGTTGCATTTGTATATTATTAGTTGTACCTAATTCCTCGATGTACATCTGTGGTTAGTGTTGTGCACTTGAAGCTTTCCCAAAACATGACCTTTAGTGTAAAAAGCACGATGCGGAACAACAAACCGCTTTAACAAGTTCTTCTCAAGCTATTCTCCCTGATCTTTCTTACAGAAGGATTCAAAGCTTGTTTCATGTGCTACCAGTCAAGAGCGTCCGCTAGTCAGGGACAGTGAGGTTATTTATTGTGAACTGTCTTTGCCTCTCTAGGGAGTGTGGGACGGTAGCGTCCCACCTGGCCAACATCCGGTGAAGTTGCAGAGAGCAAATTTCAAATTAAATTGCTTAAAATATTTAACTTTCATGAAATCACAAGTGTAATACATCAAAATAAAGGCTAATTTGTTGTTAATCCAGCCGCCGTGTCAGTTTTCAAAAAGGCTTTACGGCGAAAGCAAACCATGCGATTATCTTAGGACAGCGCTCAGCACACAAAACATTACATACAGTTACCAGCCAAGTAGATGAGTCACGAATGTCAGAAATAGCAATAAAATGTATCACTTACCTTTGATCTTCGTATGGTTGCACTCAAGACTCCCAGTTACACAATAAATGTTTGTTTTGTTCGGTAAAGTATATCCAAAAACCTCAATTTTGTTGGAGCGTTTTGTTCAGTAATCCAAAGGCTCAAATGCGGTTACAACAGGCAGACAAATTCCAAATAGTACCGGTAAAGTATGTAGAAACATGTCAAACGATGTTTATAATCAATCCTCAGGTTTTTAGCCTAAATTATCGATAATATTTCAACCGGACAATAGCGTCGTCAATATAAAAACAAGAAAGGTGCGCTCTCGGTCGTGTGCAGCAAACAGCTCTGGGGACATCCCACTATCCACTCACTCAAAGTTGTCATTCTCCCTAATTTTTCAGAATAAAAGCCTGAAACAATGTCTAAAGACTGTTCACAACTAGTGGAAGCCATAGGGAATGGAATCTGGGTCCTATCCCTTTAAATGGTGGATAGGCTTTCATTGGAAAAAGAGTCATTTCAAAATAATGGCACTTCCTGGATTGATTTTCATCAGGTTTTCGCCTGCCATTTCAGTTCTGTTATACTCAGACATTATTCAAACAGTTTTAGAACCTTTGGAGTGTTTTCTATCCAAATCAAATATGCATATCCTAGCTTCTGGGCCTGAGTAGCAGGCAGTTTTACTTTGGGCACGCTTTTCATCTGGAGGTGAAAATAGTGCCCCCTACCCTAGTGAGAGTAGGAATAACCCAACTTGAGTTAAACATGTGGGGTACATCTGTGTGCAGTGGCCTTTAGTTTGATGGAGCCACTCCAGGCGTGACACATGGTTTTATTAAATGTCATATTACAAAATACATTGAGTTGGTAGAAGGTATGTTAACTTCCTATGCATTTCTGTAATCTTATGTAATACCATGTTATGTATTACTATTTTATTTTGTAGGGAAGCAGACGCTCACGTGGTGTGGCTAGCAATGTGGTCTATGAGGATATGAGTTCTCTGGTCAATCTCCTGCATTCAGAAGTGGGACAGGCATTGCGTGTGCACGACAGCACATTTCTCTGGTTCATCCCCTTTGTGAAATCTGTTATGGACCTTGACGAACACAGCGTCCTATACATTACTGAGGTTGTCCACTACCTATGTGGGGAGATCAGCACAGACCTCCCGACGCCCCAGGTTTGCATATGTGACAAGGTCACAGAGTTCTTCACTCTTATTCTGGTCCATATCATCGAATTGCACCTGGGGAGTGGCCGCATGAACATGCTCTATTACTGCGCTCCCAAGTGGGTGAGCGTGTTGGTGAAATGTTCCACCCTGCCTGGTGACGCTTTCGTCCATACCTCGGAAGGTCCAGTTTCTCACTCGGTGTCTTCCACATCCTCCTTAAGGGTCAGTGTGCCCCGAAAGGCCTCTACTAGCAGGGCTGTTCCACAGGCATGCATGCATATCATCCGGTCCCTGCTGAAGGAAGGGACCAGGCTGAACCCCAACAGCAAGTGCCACCACTTCCTGAACCGTCTGAACAAGCACCTCAGAGAAGGGCAACAGAGGGAGTGGAAGCTGATTAGGTCGGAGATTCAGGAGCTGCAGATCTGTCTGAAGGACTATGTCAAGATGATGATGAACAGGCCAACCATAAGTACTTCTCCACCTGAACCGCTGGACATTGAGGCAGGGCCTGTGGCACCAACCACACCACCACTTCAGTCAAGCAATGACCCCTCGGGACCTAGCAGCTTAGCTGAATTTAACCCTCCTATAAAACGGGAAGGGTTGTGGGATGATGTCGAAGGCAGTACATCTGGTGGTGGGGATTCTAATGGAGTTCAGAGTGGGTGGGACATAGACCTAGCGTTGCTGAAAAAGGAGCCCCTAACCCCTGAAGAGGAGTTTGTAGAGCCGACTAATGATTCTAGACCAACCCAAGACAACGTAACTTCCTTGAGGGCAGATCCAGAGAAAATACAGGTGATCAAATCCAGACTCGGCCAGCTTATGACCAAGAAGTCCAAGTCTGAGAGAGCCAGGCCCTCTGTAGGACTCAGTGAATTCGGTAAAGAGAAATCTGAAAATCTGTTGACCAGCCGTAGAGAGGAGGCATCCAACCTCCACGGCATTAGCCGGCCCCCCCCATGCCTCCAAGAATCCGTGGACAATGTGCCCCTCTCTGTTTTAAAAAGTAATCTTAAAGGGAAAGAAGGCTCCAAATCCTCACGAGATCGGAGTAAAGGAAACTCGAGACAATTTGACCGACCACTATCTCCACCAAAGTCAACTTCTGATGTAATTGTTATATCTGATGACGAGGCTACATTAGATGTTGTTAGAGCAAGAAGTACTGAGTGTTTTTCTGAGACCTCCCAAATAAAAAATGAACCAGATGCCTCTGACCAGAATCCTAGTCCCTGGCGTGATTACGATGGAGACATGAGTGAGTCTCAGGTGTTTGAATTTGAAACACAGGAAGATATGGCCTCTGCCTGGTCCAACAGAGATTCGGAAAGTAACATACCACCTGAAAAGCTCAAAGAAGATAGCCCTGTCAGTCCAACTTCAAGAGAGCCTTTATCAAGCTGGGAATGTGATACACAACCAATCTATGACGAGGACATCGAAAGAGCCTGTCAGCAGGTTGAGAAGGAGCTTGAGAAGCCTAAGACCCCACCTCAAGGGCTGAAACGGGCCATTGTTGTCAAAAAAAGAAATCTTCTTGTTGATGCAAAACCATTGGCCTCCAAGTGCCTGAGCAAGAAACCTACGGTGGTAGAAAAACTAATCAAAGAGCCTGTGAAGGATGCTCCCCATGCAGTCACACCGCCATTGAGAAATTGCAGTTCAACGGTACGTTCAAACAGACTGGAAACTGAGACACACTTTTCCTTCACCACATCAGCCTTCTCACGCAAAACGTCATTAACTCCAGCCATTGTCCCTCCTAAAAAAGTCAGAAAAGCCACAGAGCCTGTGTCCACAGCTGAGAAGCTTGGCCTTAAGAAGAAGGTGCGAAAGGCCTTTGATCTCTCCCAGGGATCACGTGATATTGTTGGTGATCTGAGGCACCACGGCGCTACAGTCAATGTCCCACAGGCCAAGAAGCCTACCCGACAGACCAAGAGGTCGAAGGTGACCTTCCCTCAGAAGAGAGTGGTCAAAGGGAGTAACAATAAGCTGTTCCAGTTCTTCAGGCAGAGCAAGCAGGCATTGGGAGCCGGAATCTCTGCAAAGGCAGAGCCAATGAAGAGAAATCCCAAAAAGATTGATGAAATTCAAACTCCCAGTTTTGTTAGAGAGGAGGACGATGAAGATGAGGACCTGCAGTGTTCCCAGCTAGATCCTACCCGTCATGAGGAACAGCTGACGGTCAATTGTAGCTCTCAAAGAGCCAATGAGAACAAACCAGCATCCTCCAATACAGTGAGTAGTGTGGTGTCCAACATGGACAGGCAGATCTCTCCATACTTTCAAAGGAATGATGATGTCACACCTGGACCTTCTGGTCAAGTCCCCAAAAGCAATGAAGGTGAAGATTATGATGCAGAATGGATGTACCTCACCCAAATGGAGCCAACTGAAATGGAGATGTGCTCGCAGATGGAGGAGGAGGAAGAAGAGTTATTCTACACACAGCGGGACCCTGTAGACATGGACATTGACGCAGACAGCCAGATGCCCTTTGAGGAAAAAGGAGGGTCTTCAGACTGGACATGGCCTAAACAGGCAAACGAAGGGCAAGAGGCTCCACTTGCCACACAGACTTTTAAGAAACCGCATACTCCGCCACCCTTGCGCTCTAGCTTGACTCAGGATGATGATCGCTTGTTCCTGAAACCAGGAATGTCTCCTATGTCGGTTAAAAAAGCCAAGCCGTCCACCACCAAGATCTACGCAACCTCAAGCTCCAGGAGTGCCTCCTTGGTGCAAGAGATGGAGAGGACTGCCAATGCTCCATTGTCGGCTTCTTCTGCCCCTGCTGGAAGAGGTAGGCCTGCCCGGCCAGTTGTGCCTGCCCGGCCAGTTGTGCCTGCCCGGCCAGTTGTGCCTGCCCGGCCAGTTGTGCCAGCACGAAGCCCCTGTGTACGACAACCACCTCCTTATCCAGAGGTTGGTCAGTCTCTTCCACTGAATCGACTCTTATACAAACCCATTGCACCACAACTACCACCTAAACCCAATCCACCAAAACAACCACCACCCAGACCTGAACAAAACATCCCCCGTCCACCTGGCCAGCCCCTCCGCCCTATCCAGCACAGCAACATAGGTTCCACCCCCCAGCCCTCCACCTCCAGGCACTATGGCCCTTCCCGAAGTCAGATGCCCAACCCAGAGGTTGGCTTCAGATTTGACCCCAACTACCTAATTCAACACATCCTGAAATGGACCTTTGATATGTTCAGTAACTACAAGCAGTTTGGTATACCCTCTGAGGTATGTGAGTTACCGTTGATGGAAGTAGGCTTCAGCTTCAGCTCTTATGATGAATACTACAAGACCTTTTACCCCCTGCTTCTCACCAACACTTTCGAGGAGGTGAGTAGTCAATTTGTTACGGAATAGATTGTGTAACTCGTAACTCTGCTATGGTGCATTTAGGCTGTAGGCAACTGAGAAGAATGGTCAGTCTAGCATTACAAAGGTATTTGATGTTTTGACAAATTTTAGTTGTGAGTAATGAGTCACAACAGTTTAATGGCAATCTCTTGGAGTTGATATTTTCTATTAAGGTCAAATTCTCTTCTCATCAAAGCTTGCAGGTGAATGGCTAAAGAACAAGGAATCAGGAAAGGTGATAACTCAGAATTTAAAAGTTGTTGCACACGAGTACAGCCACAGTGTTTGGAATGTCAGTTTAACAGGTAAGCTTAAGTAACCAATTTTTTTATATTGTTTATGCTAACAATGCTTGCAGCTTGCACTAGAATCTACATACTGTAAACAGTTGTTAATTGTGACATTGTACCAAAGCTGAGCCACATAACGAACCTATTTTTTTCAGCGAGCATTACTGCCAGTGATGACTCCCGTCAGATGTACCCTAGGGAGGAGGACCTGGTCATTCTGTGGCTGCCCCAGAATACAGGTGCTTACCCATGGCATGAGCAAGGCTTCTTGGATCCCCAAGAACAATTTGGCTATGTGCAGAGATCCAATGTCTGCAACGGAGGCGTGGGTGAGTACATTTGTGTGTAAGAGGCCAGGAAGTGATAGGCTTACTGAGGGAAGGGGATTGTAATTGCTATGGAAAGACAAAATGTAAATCAACATAAATTCTTAAATTGATAGTATGAGATTCTGGCAATTCATTTATCCTTAACTTCTGCTGTATGCGATTTTATAACTTAAAAAAAAAATGGTTCAAGGACATCTGGTGTATAAGAAGCAATTATTGGTGCCATGATTGTCCATTCGGGAAGTATTATTTTTATGGTTTTGATGTCTTCGCTATTAGTCTGCAATGTAGACAATAGTAAAAGTAAAGAAACCCTTGAATGAGTAGGTGTCAACTTTTGACTAGTACTGTATATACCCACAGGGCATTTGGAAAGTATTCAGACCCCTTCACTTTCTCCACGTGTTCTTACATTACAGCCTTATTCTAAAATGTATGAATTAGTGTTTTCCCCCTCAATTCTCACACACTACCCCATAATGACAAAGTAAAAACAGGTTTTTAGAAATGTTTGCAGAAGTATTAAAATTAAGCAACTGAAATACCCTCGACTCAGTACTTTGTTGAAGCACCTTTGGCAGCAATTACAGCCTTGTCTTCTTGGTTATGACGCTACAAGCTTGGCACATCTGTGTTTGGGAAGTTTCTCCCATTCTTCTCCGCAGATCATTTCAAGCTATGTCAGGTTGGATGGGTAGCGTCACTGCACAGTTATGTTCAGGTCTCCCCAGAGATGTTCGATAGGGTTCAAGTCTGGGCTCTGGCTGGGCCACTCAAGGACATTCAGAGACAACTTGAAGCTACTTGTGTGTTGTCTTGGCTGTGTTCTTAGGGTCATTTTCCTGTTGGATGGTAAGCCTTCGCCCCAGTCTGAGGTCCTGAGCACTCTAGCGCAGGTTTTCATCAAGGGTCTCGCTGTACTTTGATCCGTTCATCTTGCCCTCGATCCTGACTCGTCTCCCAGTCCCTGATGCTGAAAAACATTCCCACAGCACCATGCTTCACCATAGGGATGGTATTGGCCAGGTGATGAGCGGTGCCTGGTTTCCTCCAGACGTGGCGCTTGCATTCAGAGTTCAATCTTGGTTTCATCAGACCAGAGAATCTTGTTTCTCATGGTCAGAGTCCTTTAGGGGCCTTTTGGTAAACACCAAGCGGGCTATCGTGCCATTTACTGAGTGTCTTCTGTCTGGCCACTCTACCATATAGGCCTGATTGGAGGTGGGCTGCTGAGATGGTTGTCCTCCTGGAAGGTTCTCTCATCTCCACAGACGAGCTCTGTCAGTGACCATCAGGTTATTGGTCACCTCCCTGACCAAGGCCCTTGTCCTCCGATTGCTCAGTTTTGCCAGGTGGCTAGCTCTAGGAAGAGCTCCGGCGCATCCTGTTGATCATCTTTGATGTTTCTACAACTTTTTTAAATTTTTTTATCCCATTTTCTCCCCAATTTTTCGTGGTATCCAATCGCTAGTAATTACTATCTTGTCTCATCGCTACAACTCCCGTACGGGCTCGGGAGAGACGAAGGTCGAAAGCCACGCGTCCTCCGAAGCACAACCCAACCAAGCCGCACTGCTTCTTAACACAGCCCGCCTCCAACCCGGAAGCCAGCCGCACCAATGTCTCGGAGGAAACACCGTGCACCTGGCCCCCTTGGTTAGCGCGCACTGCGCCCGGCCCGCCACAGGAGTCGCTTGAGCGCGATGAGACAAGGATATCCCTACCGGCCAAACCCTCCCTAACCCGGACGACGGTAGCCCAATTGTGCCCCACGGACCTCCCCGGTCGCGGCCGGCTGCGACAGAGCCTGGGCGCGAACCCAGAGACTCTGGTGGCGCAGCTAGCACTGCGATGCAGTGCCCTAGACCACTGCGCCACCCGAGAGGCCGATGTTTCTACAACTTGATTGGAATCCACCTGTGGTAAATTAAATTGATAGTACATGATTTGGAAAATCACACATCTGTCTGTATAAGGTCCCACAGTTGGCAGTGCATGTCAGAGAAAAAAAACAAGCCATGAGGTCAAAGGAATTATCCGTAGAGCACTGAGACAGGATTGTGTCGAGGCAAACATCTGGGAAAGAGTACCAAAACTTTGCTTCAGCATTGAAGGTCCTCAAGTACACAGTGGCCTCATCATTCTTAAATGGAAGAACCACTAAGACTCTTCCTACAGATAGCCGCCCGGCCAAAATGAGTAATCGGAGGACAATGGCAGGGAGGTGACGAAGAACCCGATGGTCACTCTGACAGAGTTCCTTTGTGGAGATGGTTGTCCTTCTGGAAGATTTTCCGCAGCACTCCACCAATCAGGCCTTTATGGTAGAGTGGCCAGACGGAAGCCACTCCTCAGTAAATGGCACATGACAGTCGCTTGGAGTTTGCCAAAAGGCACCGAAAGGACTCCGACCTTGATAAACAAGATTCTCTAGTCTGGAATCAGAATCGAACTCCTTGACCTAAATGACAAGCGTCACGTCTGGAGTAAACCTGGCACCATCCCTACGGTGAAGCATTGTGGCGGCAGCATCATGCTGTGGGGATGTTTTTCAGCTGCAGAGACTGGGAGATTCTTCAGGATCGAGGGAAAGATAAATGGAGGAAAATACAGAGATCCTTGATAACCTGCTCCAGAGCGCTCAGACTTCAGACTGGGGCAAAGGTTCGCCTTCCAGCAGGTCTTGCCTGTGTGCTTAGGGTCATTGTCAACGCAGGAGTGGCTTCGGGACTCAAAAGGCTCAATGTCCTTGAGTGGCCTGGCCCCGGCCCGGACTTCAAATGTATTTATATAGCCCTTCGTACATCAGCTGATATCTCAAAGTGCTGTACAGAAACACAGCCTAAAACCCCAAACAGCAAGCAATGCAGGTGTAGAAGCACGGTGGCTGGGAAAAACTCCCTAGAAAGGCCATAACCTAGGAAGAAACCTAGAGAGGAACCAGGCTATTAGGGGTGGCCAGTCCTCTTCTGGCTGTGCCGGGTGGAGATTGTAACAGAACGTGGCCAAGATGTTCAAATGTTCATAAATGACCAGCATGGTCAAATAATAATAATCACAGTAGTTGTCGAGGGTGCAACAAGTCAGCACCTCAGGAGTAAATGTCAGTTGGCTTTTCATAGCCAATCATTGAGAGTATCTCTACCGCTCCCGCTGTCTCTAGAGAGTTGAAAACAGCAGGTCTGGGACAGGTAGCACATCCGGTGAACAGGTCAGGGTTCCATAGCCGCAGGCAGAACAGTTGAAACTGGAGCAGCAGCATGGCCAGGTGGACTGGGGACAGCAAGGAGTCATCATGCCAGGTAGTCCTGAGGCATGGTCCTAGGGCTCAGGTCCTCCGAGAGAAAGAAAGAGAGAATTAGAGAGCATACTTAAATTCACACAGGACACCGGATAAGACAGGAGAAGTACTCCAGATATAACAAACTGACCCTAGCCCCCCGACACATAAACTACTGCAGCATAAATACTGGAGGCTGAGACAGGAAGGGTCAGGAGACACTGTGGCTCCATCCGATGATACCCCCGGACAGGGCCAAACAGGAAGAATACTTGAACCCGAGAGAACTGAAAATACAGTTGAAGTCGGACGTTTACATATGCTTAGTTTGGATTCATTAAGACTTGTTTTTCAACCACTCCACAAATTTCTTGTTAACCTTTCTGGAATATGTGAGACGGTAGCGTCCCACCTGGCCAACATCCGGTGAAAATGCAGAGCGCCAAATTCAAAAAAAAAAATCTATAAAAATTCAACTTTCATGAAATCACACATTCAATATACCAAATTATAGCTACACTTGTTGTTAATCCAGCCAACGTGTCATATTTCAAAAATGCTTTACGGCGAAAGCAAACAATGCTATTGTCTGAGCATAGCACCCCAGCTAACAATCACAGACCATTATATTTCAACCCTCCCGGCGCAACACAAAACACAGAAATAAAAATATAATTCATGCTTTACCTTGACAAGCTTCTTCTGTTGGCACTCCAATATGTCTCATAAACATCACAAATGGTCCTTTTGTTCGATTAATTCCGTCAATATATATCCAAAATGGCCATTTATTTGGCGCGTTTGATCCAGAAAAGCACAGGTTCCAACTTGTACAACGTGACTACAAAATATCTCAAAAGTTACCTGTAGGCTTTGTCCAAACATTTCCAACTACTTTTGTAATACAACTTTAGGTATTTTTTTAATTTTTAATTTTTATTATTATTTAAAAAAAAAAAATATTTTCTTTGCTGCCCTTCAGGCCAGTGCCCAACTCTGAACCTGATGATAAAGACCCTGGGGAATGTGACGTTGGCGAACAAGCAGGCAGTGCGCTGTGATGTGGTGGGCTCCCTGGTCAGCACCTTGAGGGAGTTCAGGGCAATCTGTCTGCTCAATGGCAGCTCTATGCTCAAGCCCCTCCTGGCCCCACATGTCTCCTACTTCCAACCTGGCCCGGAGGTCATCCCCAGCCTCAACCTGCCTGTAAGAAACCTTTTGAGTAGAGAGTGTTTGGGGTTTTAAAAGGAAAGTTATTCCTTTGTGGAACTATTGGATAACCAAGTACTGAGGATTTGTGACTTTACTTTTAAGTCTGACATAACTAATCGTTTTGTTTAATTTGAGGTGGCCCTTACATGTGTAAAAATGGCCTTGTATACATGTAAACAGTATGTCTGTATGATGTGTTTGGCCCAGGATTACAACCTAGACCAGGTGAGGGCGGTGAGAACCGGTTTGTCCGTCATCAGGAACCAGCAACACACCCCAAAAATCTGCTTGATACACGGACCCCCAGGAACGGGAAAGAGCAAAACCATCGTGGGCCTGCTGCAAAAGCTGTTCTCTGAGGTACGCTGTTTGCTTTGTTTCTGGACAGTGTGTTTTGTTGTTCAACCCTGGGCTAAGGTCATTAGACACAAGGAGACATTTTCAAGAACAAATTAACTTTTCTTTTGCTCTAGTGTTTTTTTTAGTGTTTCTTTCCTATTGCACAACCTTGGCTTAAAGGCATTGTGAAATTCTAACTTTCATATAATTCCCAGTGTTCCCCTCATTCTCATAACCATCTCCAGGGAGTACAGAGCATGGCTCCTCCAGGGAGCAGGCAATCTGAACACCGTCGCATGAGGGTCCTCCTGTGTGCCCCGTCCAACGCAGCCATCGACAACCTGATGAAGAAGATTATCCCAGTCTTCAAGGAGAAGTGCAAGAACATCCAGGGTACGCTACCTCAACTATGGAAATCCTCAAAAATTGGTGAACTGAATAGATGAATGAAATATGCCTATTTGGAAAAATTAAATGGGTAAAAAGTTTGAACGGCAATTGAACCACAAATCATTGTTTCACTGAACTGATATGGTGAAGTTGACATTGTCCTGGATGGCTTTCTTAAAGGTAACTGTGGGGACATCAATCTGGTGAGGCTTGGGAACGAAAGGACCATCTCCAAGAATTTAAAACCTTTTAGCCTGGACAGTCAGGTGAAAAACAAAACACGTGAGTCTGGAGAGCGTGCGCGGGCACAAGTATGCATGCACCTTCCTCAAATCACCTCAATACAAAAACACGTGTTTTGTCCCTTTTCACCTGCAGAAAAGGCCCTAATGTCACAGGACCCAGACATCCACCGGCGCAGAGCGCAGCTGGACGAGAGCATAGACAAGATCTCCAAGATGTTGCCAAAACTGCAAAAGAAAGAGGAAATGGTACATGCATGCTTCCCCCAGCAGAGGCTACCAGAAGGCTGGCCACACCTACAGTTACCCAAATCTCCTGTTCTACGCTGTGGGCTCTTACTTTAATTATGGGCCTCTGTTCAGACGCGCTTACAGTCGACATGGGTTCGAATCCAACCCACTGCCCTTTCACTCACCCTCTTTCAATCTCCCCTATCTTTTCAACACTATCTCTTCAATTAGAAATGGCAAAAGGAGTGGGATTGCCCCACTCCTTAATACCTTGCATGTTTTTACATTTTTCTGCTTTTCACGATTTCTCTCTTCCTGCGTCTTCCATTGGCTGGTGTGTAGTACCATGAGCTGGCAATGCAGAAGTCCAGACTGCTCCAAGAGAGACAGAAACTCAGCTCCCAACTCAAACAAGTAAGGCCCTCAATCACATGACCATTATAAACACTACATGTCAAAATATTTAGAACACCTACTCATTCAAGGGTTTTTCTTGGTTTACGATTCTCTACATTGTAGAATAATAGTGAAGATATCAACACTATGAAATAACACATATGGAATCATGTAGTAACCAAAAAAGTGTTAAATCAAAATATATTTGAGTTTCTTCAAATAGCCACCCTTTGCCTAGATGACAGCTTTGCACACTCTTGGCTTTCTCAACCAGATTCATGAGGTAGTCACCTGAAATGCATTTCAGTTAACAGGTGTGCCTTGTCAAAGGTTTTTGGAATTTCTTTCTTTCTTAATGCGTTTGAGCCAATCAGTTGTGTTGTGACAAGGTGGGGGGGTATTCAAAAGATAGTCCAATTTGGTAAAAGACCAAGTGCTTATTTGAGATGTTCCTTCCATAATATGGAAAGTTGAATGACAGTCCTTTAAGACATGGAGGTCAATCAATGTGGAAAATTTCAAGAACTTTGAAAGTTTCATGAAGTGAAGTTGCAGAAACCATCAAGCGCTATGATGAAACTGGATCTCATGAAGACCGCCTCAGAAATGGAAGACCCAGAGTTCCTCTGCTGCAGAGGATAAGTTCATTAAAGTTCCCAGCCTTAGAAATTGCAGGTTAAATAAATGCTTCAGAGTTCAAGTAACAGACACATATCAACTGTTCAGAGGAGACTGCGTGAATCAGGCCTAAATGGTCAAATTGATGCAAAGGAACCTCTACTGAAGGACACCAATAAGAAGAGTCTTGCTCGGGCCAAGAAATGCGTGCCGTGGACATTAGACCGGTGGGAATTTGTCCTTTTGGTCTAGAGTACAAATTGGAGATTATTGGTTCCAACCTCCGTGTCTTTGTGAGATGCGGTGCGGGTGAATTGATGGTCTCCGCATGTGTATTTCCCACCGTAAAGCATGGAGGAGGTGTGGGTGTGCTTTGCTGGTGACACTGTCTGTGATTTGATTTAGAATTCAAGGCACACTTAACCAGCATGGCTACCACAGCATTCTGAAGCAATACGCCATCCCATCTGGTTTGCGCCTAGTGGGGCTATCGTTTTGGTTTTCAACAGGACAATGACCCAACACACCTCCAGGCTGTGTAAGGGCTATTTTACCAAGGAGAGTGTAGTGTTGCCTCAGATGACCTGGCCTCCACAATCCCCAGACCTCAACAAAATTGACATGGTTTGGGCTGAGTCGGTCCGCAGAGTGAAGGAAAAGCAGCCAAGTGCTCAGCATATGTGGGAACTCCTTCAAGACTGTTGGAATAGCATTCCAGGTGAAACTGGTTGAAAGAATGCCAAGAGTATGTAAAGCTGTCATCAAGGCAAAGGGTGGCTACTTTGAAGATTAATCTAAAAATATATATTTAAAAAAAAAAAGTTCCATGTGTGTTATTTCATAGTTTTGATGTCTATTATTCTACAATGTATAAAATAAAGAAAAACCCTTGAATGAGTTGGTGTTCTAAATATTATGACCGGTAGTGTACAGAGATGATGACCTTATCAACTTTGTCATGTGTATAAGGGCTCATTAGATGAGTTATTAAGGACGGATTAAAGAAAGGAGAAACACAGCTTTGATGGGAAAGACTTCTAATTTGAAATGCTTCTTTCTCTCTCATAACCCTCATGCTTTCTCTTCCCTCTTTCTGTCGAACTCGTTCTCTACATTTTTCTCTTCTTCCTCCCACTATCAGTCTCGCAGTAAGACGCAGGAAACCCAGGCCCAGGTACTGCAGGATGCCCATGTGGTCTGCTGCACCTTGAGCACCAGCGGCAGCACCATCCTGGAGTCGGCGTTCCGGCGCCTGGGACACAAGCCCTTTATCTGCATCATCGTGGACGAGGTCAGATTTTGGAGCTCCTATACTTTGGCTGCATTTCAATAGTTGTTCCATCTACCAAAGTGGTCCTGGAGAATCACGGTGTGCAAGCGCACTAGGCTGCTGCGACACCCATAACTCACGTTGGTGCCACAAATGAGAAGCAGAAAATATTTTGTGCTGTTTTTGGACATTGATTAGCGATTATCAAGGACTTACACACAGAGAGACCAAAATATGTGTGGAGGCTACAAAAGAACTTCATAGGCTAATTATCTGATTATGGGGTTTGAATAACACGAGGTACAAAATCATTGCTAGCTCTTAAAGGGGCAGTAGCCTTTGGTAGTACAATTTTCAATATCAGCATAATTTAATCTGTAGTTATTCTTTTATAATGTTACCAATAATAATTTACATGTAAATGTTCTTGATTATAATCGTTATATCTTTTAACTAAATGCTGTCATTTAGCTTCCAAAATGTAAGTAGGTACAGAGCATTCAGAAATTATTCAGAGCCCTTGACTTTTTCCACATTTTGTTACGTTTTCATTTCAGCCTTATTCTAAAATGAATGAAATAAGAATGTTCCTCAATCTACACACAATATCCCATAATGACAAAGCGAGAACAGGTTTGTAAGAAATATTTGCAAATGTATTAAAAATAATAATAATCCCATATTTACGTAAGTATTCAGACGCTTTATTATGAGACTTGAAATTGAGCTTAGGTGCATCCTGTTTCAATTGATCATCCTTGATGTTTCTACAACTTGGAGTCCACTTGTGGTTAATTCTATTGATTGGACATGATTTGGAAAGGCAAACAACTGTCTATCAAATGTATTTATATAGCCCTTCTTATATCAGATGATATCTCAAAGTGCTGTACAGAAACCCAGCCTAAAACCCCAAACAGCAAGCAATGCAGGTGTAGAAGCACGGTGGCTGGGAAAAACTCCCTAGAAAGGCCAAAACCAGGAAGAAACCTAGAGAGGAACCAGGCTATGAGGGGTGGCCAGTCCTCTTCTGGCTGTGCCGGGTAGAGATTGTAACAGAACATGGCCAAGATGTTCAAATGTTCTTAAATGACCAGCATGGTCAAATAATAATAATCACAGTAGTTGTCGAGGGTGCAACAAGTCAGCACCTCAGGAGTAAATGTCAGTTGGCTTTTCATAGCCAATCATTGATAGTATCTCTACCGCTCCCGCTGTCTCTAGAGAGTTGAAAACAGCAGGTCTGGGACAGGTAGCACATCCGGTGAACAGGTCAGGGTTCCTTAGCCGCAGGCTGAACAGTTGAAACTGGAGCAGCAGCACGACCAGGTGGCCTGGGGACTGCAAGGAGTCGTCATGAGGTATGGATTATGTTGATGCACAGATCTGGGCAAGGGTACCAAAAAATTTCTGCAGCATTGAAGGTCCCCAAGAACACAATGGCCTCCCTCATTCTTAGCTGGAAGCAGTTTGGAACCACCAAGACTCTTCCTAGAGCTGGCCGCAGTCGGGGGAGAAGGGCCTTAGTCAGGGAGGTGACCAAGAACCCGAATCTCAGACCATGAGAAACATTTTCTGGTCTGAAGAAGCCAAGATTGTGGTCTTTGGCCTGAATGCCAAGTGTCACGCCTGGAGGAAACATCATGCTGTGGGGATGTTTTTTGGTGTCAGGGACTGGGAGACTAGTCAGGACCGAGGGAAAGATGAACAGAGAAAAGTACAGATCCTTGATTAAAAACCTGATCCAGAGCGCTCAGGACCTCAGACTGGGGCAAAGGTTCACCTTCCAACAGGACAACGACCCTAAGCACACAGCCAAGACAACGCAGGAGTGGCTTCGGGACAAGTCTCTGAATGTCTTTGAGCGGCCCAGCCAGATCCCGGACTTGAACCCCATCCAATATCTCAGGAGGGGCCATGAAAATGGCTGTGCAGACCCTTCACATGCAACCTGACAGCTTGAGAGGATCTGCGGAGAAGAATGGGAGAAACTCTCCAAATACAGGTGTGCCAAGCTTGTAGCGTCATACCCAAGAATACTACGCTGTATTTGCTGCCAAAGGTGCTTTAACAAAGTACTGAGTAAAGGGTCTGAATACTTATGTAAATGTAATATTTCAGTTTAATACGTTTGCAAAAAATCTACCTGTTTTTGCTTTGTCATTGTTGTGTGTAGATTGAGGCGGGGAAAAACACTTCCAATCAATTTTAGATTTAAGGTTGTAATGTAACAATGTGGAAAAAGTCAAGGGGTCTGAATATTTTTCGAATGCACTTTGTGAAAACACCTTCACACTGCCTCAGTATGAATGTGAGAAACCAAGAGCATTTTTCCCCCAACACATTTCTGTGTGGTGCAGGCAGGGCAGGCCACCGAGACGGAGACTCTCATCCCTATGCTATACCAGTGCAACGCCCTCATCCTGGTGGGAGACCCCCATCAGCTGCCCCCCACGGTTATCTCCCAGGTACTGCAGCTCACTGTCACTACCTGAAAATACACCTG
Organism: Salvelinus fontinalis; assembly: GCF_029448725.1. Classification (NCBI taxonomy): domain Eukaryota; kingdom Metazoa; phylum Chordata; class Actinopteri; order Salmoniformes; family Salmonidae; genus Salvelinus; species Salvelinus fontinalis. Next base: position 13,115,852 of record NC_074685.1, read on the forward strand.
CAAGAGATTTCAATTTAACTTGGCAAATCAGTTTAGAACAAATTCTTATTTAGAATGACGGCCTACTGGGTAACAGTGGGTTAACTGCCTTGTTCCGGGGCAGAAGGACAGATTTTTACCTTGTCAGTGGTTACTGGCCCAACGCTCTGACCACTAGGCTACCTGCCGCCCCTATTCTTACTCATGTGAGTCTTTCAACACTTCTCAGGTCAATGATTCTGACTGATGATGAAACAGTAACTGTGTATTTTCATTGTGTTCCCCTGGCTGTTTGTTTCTCCCCATATATAGATATACTAGTCAAAGGTTTGGACAACTACTCATTCAAGGGTTTTTCTTTATTTTTACTATTTTCTACATCGTCGAAAAATAGTGTAGACATCAAAACTATGAAACAACACATATGGAATCATATAGTAACCAAAAAAGTGTTAAACAAATCAACATATATTTTATATTTGCGGTTCTTCAATGTAACCACCCTTTTCCTTGACAGCTTTGCTTTCTCTCAGCTAGCTTTACGAGTTAGTCACCTGGAATGCTTTCCCAACATTCTTGAAGGACTTCCTACAGACTGAGCACCTGTTGGCTGCTTTACCTTCATTCTGCGGTCCAACTCAACCCAAACCATCTGAATTGGATTGAGGCCAGGTCATCTGATGCAACACTCCATCACTCTCCTTCTTGGTCAAATAGTGATTTTCTTTGCAGCAATTTGACCATGAAGGCCTGACTCACAAAGTCTCCTCTGAACAGTTGATGATTGTTACTTGAACTCTGAAGCATTTATTTGGTCTGCAATTTCTGAGGCTGGTAACTTTAATGAACTCATCCTCTGCAGTAGAAGTAACTCTGGGTCTTCCTTTCCTGTGGCGGTCCTCATGAGAGCCAGTTTCATCATAGTGCTTGATGGTTTTTGCAAGTGCGCTTAAACTTGCAATGTTTTGGAAATTGTCCTCGGTGACTGACCCTCATGTCTTTAAAGTGATGATGGAATGTCATTTCTCTTTCCTTATTTGAGCTGTTCTTACCATAATACGGTCTGGGTATTTTACCAAATAGGGATATCTTCTGTATACCACCCCTACAACACAACTGATTGGCTCAAACGCATTAAGAAGGAATGAAATTCCACAAATTAACTTTTAACAAGGCACACCTGTTAATTGAAATGCATTCCAGGTGACTACCTCATGAATCTGGTTGAGAGAAGACCAAGAGTGTGCTAAGCTGTCATCAAGGCAAAGGGTGGTTGATTTTGAAGAATCTCAAATATATTTTGATTGAACACTTTTGGTTACTGCACGATTCCGTATGTGTTATTTCGTAGTTTTGATGTCTTCACTATTTTTCTACAATGTAGAAAATAGTAAAAAATAAAGAAACCCTCCAATGAGTATGTGTCCAAACTTTTGACTGGTACTGTACATTAACCTCTCTAGGCTAGATGGGACGCTACCGTCCCACCTGACCAACATCCTGTGAAATGGCAGAGCTCCAAATTCAAATGAAATTACTAAAAATATTAAACTTTCATGAATTCACACATGCAATACACCAAATTATAGCTACACTTGTTGTTAATCCAGCCAATGTGTCAGATTTCAAAAAGGCTTTACGGAGAAAGCAAACCATGCTATTTTCTGAGGACAGCACCCCATCAAACAAACACAGACAATCATATTTCATCCCGCCAGGCGCGACACGAAACTCAGAAATAAAGATATAATTCATGCCTTAACTTTGACGAGCTTCTTCTGTTGGCACTCCAATATGTCCCATAAACATCACAAATGGTCCTTTTGTTCGATTAATTCCGTCGTTATGTATCCAAAATGTCCATTTATTTGGCGCGTTTGATCCAGAAACACACCGGTTCCAAATCGCGCAACATGACTACAAAATATCTCATAAGTTACCTGTAATCTTTGTCCAAACATTTCAACTTTCCTAATACAACTTTAGGTATTTTTTAATGTAAATAATCAATCAAATTTAAGATGGGATAAACGGCGTTCAAACGGCGTTAAACGGCGTGCTTCTCAGGTCGTGCGCCTCTATCAAACAATACACTTCCCTCGAGCCTCGTTCTTAACAGGGCTACTTCATTTCTCAAAGGAAAAAAATCTACCAATTTCTGAAGACTGTTGGCATCCAGTGGAAGCGATAGGAACGGCAAGCAACTGCCTTAGAAATCTAGAATCCCAATGAAAACCCATTGAAAAGAGTGACCCCCTTTTTTTTCTGGATGGTTTGTCCTTGGGCTATCGCCAAATAAGTTCTGTTATACTCAGACATCATTCAAACAGACATCATTCAAACAGTTTTAGAACCTTTGGAGTGTTTTCTATCCAAATCTACTAATAATATGCATATCCTAGCTTCTGGGCCTGAGTAGCAGGCAGTTTACTTTGGGCACGCTTTTCATCTGGACGTGAAAATACTGCCCCCTATCCCAAAGACGTTAAAAGCATTAGTGTTCGGTAGATTAAGTGTTCCATTTAAATGTATGATTTTTCTTCTGTCAGAAAGCGAAGGAGTTGAAGTACGGCCAGTCCCTGATGGCTCGGCTGGTGAGGAACCTAGATGACTACTGTAAGGAGAACAAGAAGCCCAGCCCTGTGGTCTTCCTTAGCTGCCAGTACCGCATGCACCCCGAAATCTGCGAGTTCCCCTCCAAGCACATCTACCGCAAGGCCCTTAAAACTGACAGGTACGTTCCCTCCCTGCCCACGCCTTTAAAACACACAGACTTGATTCAGTAGGAATTAATGGTCTAGTTATTGTTTTCATGTTCCTAAAGCTGGAGAGATTGTGAGCAAATATTTAATTACAACGTAATGCACCTGTCATTAATCACAATTTCTTTGAGTGTAGTGGTGTACACAGTGCTGCATTATTAATGGTGACTGTTCCTATTTCTGAAGTAAATCTCATTTTTTAAATGTTAATGTTATGGAAGTTTCCAGACACTTTTTAAATTGTATTTCTAGTTTTGTCTTGTTTTTGAGAAATTTACCCCAGCCGCAATTCACTTAGTCATTGTGCAGTATCAGGGCATGCAAAATACATTTTTGAAACTGACACTCATTATAGTGATGTAGGTCTTTAATGTTGTACACATATAGTGGCTTGTGAAAGTATTCACCCCCTTTGGCATTTTTCCTATTTTGTTGCCTTACAACCTAGAACTAAATTAGATTTTTAATCATTTGATTTACTCAACATGCCTACCATTTTGAAGATGCAAAATATTTTTTATTGTGGAACAAACAAGAAATAAGGCAAAAAAACGGAACTTGAGCGTGCATAACTAATCACCCCCCCCTAAAGTCAATACTTTGTAGAGCCACCTTTTGCAGCAGTTACAGCTGCAAGTCTCTTGGGGTATGTCTCTATAAGCTTGGCACAGCTAGCCACTGGGATTTTTGTCCGTTCTTCAAGGCAAAACTGCTTCAGCTCCTTCAAGTTGGATGGGTTCCGCTGGTGTACAGCAATCTTTAAGTCATACCACAGATTCTCAATTGGATTGAGGTCTGGGCTTTGACTAGGCCATTACAAGACATTTAAATGTTTCCCCTTAAACCACTCGAGTGTTGCTTTAGCAGTATGCTTAGGGTCATTGTCCTGCTGGAAGGTGAACCTCCGTCCCAGTCTCGAATCTCTGGAAGACTGAAACAGGTTTCCCTCTAGAATTTCCCTGTATTTAGCGCCATCCATCATTCCTTCAATTCTGACCAGTTTCCCAGTCCCTACCGATGGAAAACATCCCCACAGCGTGATGCTGCCACCACCGTGCTTCACTGGGGATGCTGTTCTTGGTTGATGAGAGGTGTTGGGTTTGCGCCAGACATAGCGTTTTCCTTGATGGCCAAAAAGCTCAATTCTAGTCTCATCTGACCAGAGTACATTCTTCCATATGTTTGGGGAGTCTCCCACATTCCTTTTGGAGAACACCAAATGTGTTTGCTTATTTTTTTCTGGCCACTCTTCCGTAAAGCTCAGCTCTGTGGAGTGTACGGCTTAAAGTGGTCCTGTGGACAGATCCTCCGATCTCCGCTGTGGCACTTCGCAGCTCCTTCAGGGTTATCTTTGGTCTCTTTGTTGCCTCTGATTCATGCCATCCTTCCCTGGTCTGAGTTTTGGTGGGTGGTCCTCTCTTGGCAGGTTTGTTGTGGTGGTGCCAAATTCTGTCCATTTTTTAATAATGGATTTAATGGTGCGCCGTAGGATGTTAAGTTTCTGAATATTTTTTTTAGAACCTGACTTGTACTTGTCCACAACTTTGTCCCTGACCTGTTTGGAGAGTTCCTTGGTCTTCATAGTGCCGCTTGCAGACATTGGGGCCTTTCAGAACAGGTGTGTGTGTATATATAGTGAGATCATGTGACAGATCATGTGACACTTAGATTGCACACAGGTGGACTTTATTTAACTAATTTATGTGACTTCTGAAGGTAATTAGTTGCGACAGATCTTATTAGGGGCTTCATAGCAAAAGTGGTGAATACATATGCATCACCACTTTTCAGTTGACGTTAACCTGTTTATCCACTTGTCCTTCAGACAAGGTGACTGAATGTTGTTTGATGCAAGAAACCACTTAACAAAATAAATGCATTATTATTCCAATAGTCTTATTACAGAGCATCAGACAAATTATGCTACCCTCTGCCTATTGGCTACTTGGCTTATTCAAGCCTGTCTCAAAATACAACACTGCCCCTTCAAGACAAAAATGTTCTATACCTGACTTGCTTTTGGAGGAAGCAATCACTCCCCTATTGCTGCCTACAAATGATCTATAATTGAGATAGTAACTCACTAACTAGCAGGGAATATTAACAAAATGTGCACACATGGCTACATGCAGCTCTGGCTTTGATCTCAAAACAAGTGCATCTACTCACGACTGCTCATGCTGTAAACACCGTCCAGTTCAAAGTAAATGCCACAGATCCATATATGACATATGACAATGGTCTTTTTGCATATTGGCCTATCGCAGCTCGGATTTGGTTATGCCGCTCAGGTCTGTGAGTACCGGCTGAGTTAGACTAGAATTGCAATACAATCCTACTCTGAATTCTGCCTACAAGATCTCTTGCATAGTTATTTTTTGTTTCAGTATGTTGCTTTGAAAGTGGCTAATATTATATACATACCCCAACCAGAAGCCATGGATTAGAGGCAACATCCGCACTGAGCTAAATGGTGGAGCTGCCGCTTTCAAGGAGCAGGACTCTAACTCGGAAGCTTATAAGAAATCCCGCTATGCCCTCCTCCGAACCATCAAACAGACAAAGCGTCAATACAGGACTAAGATCAAATCGTACTACACCTTCTCCAACGCTCGTCGGATGTGGCAGGGCTTGCAAACTATTATACTACAAAGGGAAGCACAGCTGTGAGCTGCCCAGTGACCCGAGCCTACCAGACGAGCTAAATAACTTCTATGCTCGCTTCGAGGCAAGAAACACTGAAACATGCATGAGAGCTTGAGCTGTTCCGCACGACTGTCTGATCACACTCTCCGCAGCCGATGTGATTAAGACCTTTTAAACAGGTCAACATTCACAAGGCCGCAGGGCCAGACAGATTACCAGGACGTATACTCCTAGAATGCTCTGACCAACTGGCAAGTGTCTTCACTGATATTTTCAACCTCTCCCTGTCCGAGTCTGTAATACCAACATGTATCAAGCAGACCACCATAGTTCCTGTGCCCAAGAACACCAAGGTAACCTGCCTAAATGACTACTGACCTGTAACACTCACGTCTGTAGCCATGAAGTGCTTTGAAAGGCTGGTCATGGCTCACAACACCATTATCCCAGAAACCCTAGACCCACTCCAATTTGCATACCGCCCCAACAGATCCACAGATGATGCAATCTCTATTTCACTCCTCATTGCCCTTTCCCACCTGGGCAAAAGGAACACCTACGTGAGAGTGCTGTTCATTGACTTCAGCTCAGCGTTCAACACCATAGTGCCCTCAAAGCTCATCAACAAGCTCAGGACCCTGGGACTAAACACCTCCCTCTGCAACTGGATCCTGGACTTCTTGACGGGCCGCCCCCAGGTGGTAAGGGTAGGTAACAATACATCCGCCACGCTGATCCTCAACACGGGGGCCCCTCAGGGATGTGTGCTCAGCCCCCTCCTGTACTCCCTGTTCACTCATGACTGCACGGCCAGGGCATGACTCCAACACCATCATCAAGTTTGCCGATGACACAACAGTGGTGAAACAGCCTATAGGGAGGAGGTCAGAGACCTGACCGTGTGGCGCAAGGACAACAACCTCTCCCTTAATGTGATCAAGACAGGAGATGATTGTGGACTACAGGAAAGGACGACCGAGCACGCCCCCATTCTCATCAACAGGACTGTAGTGGATCAGGTTGAAGGCTTCAAGTTCCTTGGCGTCCACGTCACCAACAAACTATCATGGTCCAAACACACCAAGACACAGTTGTGAACAGGGTATGACAAAACCTATTCCCCCTCAGGAGACTGAAAAGATTCAGCATGGGTCCTCAGATCCTCAAAAGCTTCAACAGCTGCACCATCAAAAGCATCCTGACGGGTTGCATTGCCGCCTGGTATGGCAGCTGCTCGACCTCCAACCGCAAGGCACTACGTAGGGTGGTGCGAATGGCGTAGTACATCACAGGGGCCAAGCTTCCTGCCGTCCAGGACTTCTATAAAAATTGTCAGACTCCAGCCACCCTAGTCATAGACAGTTTTTTTTTTTCTCTGCTACCGCACGGCAAGCAGTAACGAAGTGCCAAGTCCGAGGCTTCTGAGCAGCTTCTACTCCCAAGCCATAAGACTCCTGAACATCTAATCAAATGGCTACCCAGACTATTTGCATTTCCCCTTTTTATGCTGCTGCTACTGTCTGTTATCGATGCATAGTCAGTTTAATAACTACCTACATGTACACTACCGTTCTAAAGTTGGGGTCACTTAGAAATGTCCTTGTTTTTGAATGAAAAGCACATTGTCAATTTAAATTAACATAAAATAGGCCAGCATCCCGGAGTCGCCTTTTCACTGTTGACGTTGAGACTGGTGTTTTGCGGGTACTATTAATAAAGCTGCCAGTTGAGGACTTGAGGTGTCTGTTTCTCAAACTAGAGACAATGTACTTGTCCTCTTGCTCAGTTGTGGACCGGGGTCTCCCACTCTTTCTGTTCTGGTTCAATCCAGTTTGCGCTTTTCTGTGAAGGGAGTAGTACACAGTGTTGTACGAGATCTTCAGTTTATTGGCAATTTTTCACATGGAATAGCTTTCATTTCTCAGAACAAGACTGGACTGACGAGTTTCAGAAGAAAGTTCTTTGTTTCTGGCCATTTTGAGCCTGTAATCGATGCTCCAGATATTCAACTAGTCTAAGGCCAGTTTTATTGCTTCTTTAAAATCAGCACAGCAGTTTTCAGCTGTGCTAACATAATTGCAAAAGGGTTTTCTAACGTTCAATTAGCCTTTTTAAAATGATCAACATGGATTAGCTAACACAACGTGCCATTTAGAACACAGGAGTGATGGTTGCTGATAATGGGCCTCTACGCTTATGTAGATATTCCAATAAAAACCAGCCGTTTTCAGCTACTATAGTCATTTACAACATTAACAATTTTGTGACAAATAATATTTGATTTTGATATTGCGTTGATTCGATCACAATTGCCACAGTATAGGAAAACGTTGATTGTGTTAACAGGGAGAACTCTAGAGTTACGTCGAAGTTCTATCTCGTGCTGCTTTCCGTGGGCTGATATTTCTAATGCGCAGCAGTCCCAGGGAGCTGCGCGGCAGTGTCGAGGCTATTGCACGACTGGGCGCGGCTTAGAGGGTACATTGATTATGTTGCGGAGAAAGTTCAGAATGACCTACAGTAAAAGTCAAAAGTAAGGACACCTAATCATTTCAAGGGCTTTTCTTTATTTGTAATTTTTTTATACATTGTAGAATAATAGTGAAGCCATCAAATCTATGAAATAACACACATGGAATCATATAGTAACCAAAAAGTGTAAAACAAATCCAAATATATTTTACTTAGATTTTTCAAAGTAGACTCTCTTCGCCTTAACAGCTTTGCACACTTGGCATTTTCTCAACCAGCTTCACCTGGAATGCTTTTCCAACAGTATTGAAGGAGTTCCCACATGCTGAGCACTTGTTGGCTGCTTTTCCTTCTGCTGTCCAACTCATCCCAAACCATCTCAATTGGGTTGAGGTAGGTTGATTGTTGAGGCCAGGTCATCGGATGCAGCAATCCAATCAATCAATCAATCAAGTTTATTTTATATAGCCCTTCGTACATCAGCTAATATCTCGAAGTGCTGTACAGAGACCCAGCCTAAAACCCCAAACAGCTAGAATGCAGGTGTAGAAGCAATCCATCGCCTTGGCCAAATATCCCTTACACAGCCTGGAGGCGTGCTGAGTTATTGTCCTGTTGAAAACAAATGATAGTCCCACTTAGTGTCACCAGCAAAGCACCATCACACCTCCATGCTTCACGGTGGCAACCACACATCTGGAGTTCACCTACGCCGCGTCTCGCAAAGACACGGCGGTTGGAACCAAAAATCTCCAATTTGGACTTATTTAGATCAACAGACAATTTTCCACCGGTCTAATGTCCATTGCTCGTGTTTCTTGGCCCAAGCAAGTATCTTCTTATTGGTGTCCTTTAGTAGTGGTTTCTTTGCAGTAATTTGACCATGAATTTGACCGCTACAATTTCTGAGGCTGGTAACTCTAATAAACTCATCCTCGGCAGCAGAGGTAACTCTGGGTCTTCCTTTCCTGTAGCAGTCCTCATGAGAGCTGGTTTCCTCATAGCACTTGATGGTTTTTACGACTGCACTTGAAGAAACTTTTCAAAGTTCTGTATACCACCTCTACCTTGTCACAGCACAATTGATTGGCTCAAACGCAATAAGAAGGAAAGAAATTCTACAAATTCACAAGGCACACCTGTTAATTTTAATGCATTCTAGGTGATTACCTCATGAAGCTGGTTGAGAGAATGCCAAGTGTGCAAAGCTGTCAAGGCAAAGGGTGGCTACTTTGAAGAATCTCAAATATAAAACATTTTGTTTAACTTTTTTTGTTTTGTTACTGCATTCCATATGTGTTAATTCATAGTCTTCACTATTATTCTATATTGTAGAAAAGAGTGAAAAAATGTAAACCACGGAATGAGTAGATGTCAACTTTTGACTGGTACAGTACATTGCTATACTGAGAGCATGTCACTTTCTAAAAGGATGTCTTTGAGCTTTTAATGTCCTGATACTGCACAACAAGAAATGAGGAAGTGAATCGCGGGAATTCTCCTTTTTAAGCGTTTAACATTGCATGTTAAACAACTTATTTATCCTTGATTTAACTAGGCAAGTCAGTTAAGAACAAATTCTTATTTACAATGATGGCCTACTGGGGAACAGTGGGTTAACTGCCTTGTTCGGTGGCAGAACAACACATTTTTACTTTGTCTGTAACCTTTCAGTTACTGGCCCAACGCTTTAACCACTAGGCTATCATTTGTGTGTGTGTGTGTGTTCCTGTCTTCAGTGAAACTGCAGAGAGGAGGGGGAACTTTGGCTGGCCTCTCCAGCCCTACCGTGTGTTTGACGTGACCGACGGTCAGGAGGTCAAGGAGGGAGCGTAAGAAATGTTCTGGATCATGGTCCTATAACTTCTCCTATTTAATTCTACTGTAGGCCTCATGTTAAAGGGATAGTTCAACTTTACATGATTTAGACATTTTGGTTTCTTATCTCCACAACGTTCTAGGGCACGTGTAAAAACCATTCCATGGAGGGCAGAGTGTGTTTGGTTTTTCCTTTCAATTAAGCCCTAGACGACCAGGTGTGTGGAGTTCCTTAACTAATTGCAGACCTTAATTAATCAAGTACAAAGGAGGAGTGAAAACCCAGACACTCGGCAGTCCATGGAATGAGTTTGACACCTCTGATCTAGGGCCTTCAAACTCAACTCTGGATCTTGAAGCCAGTTCTACTACTTGTTTTCATTGTTCCCCTGTAATCAAAGACCTATTTAGACCTGGCATACCAGGTGGGTGCAATTTATTATCAGGTAGAACAGAAAACCAGCAGGCTCCGGACCTCGTAGGGTAAGAGTTGAATACCCCTGGTCTAAGGACAGGAAGTGACTGCAATCCAGACTTTGATTTTGTTCCAATTCCAAACCTCTTGCTGAACAATCCCTTTAATGACATGCATGACATTGCGAAAAAGTGCTTGTGACTGAATACATGTTGAATGACTGTTTGATTGCCGTCTGGTTGGTCACCAGGTCGTTCAGCAACCTGAAAGAGGTGCAGCTAGTCGTGTTCCTGCTGAGGCTGATGGCTGAGAAGCAGCAGGTCAAGGTGGGGGTCATCACGCCCTACAATGCCCAGAAGGACCGCATCAACCGCGAGATGGCCAAGGTGGTCAACAAGAACCTCACGTGAGTCAAGTGCTGCACCATAAATGCGCATTCTCATTGGGGTTAGTAGATTGCCAGGGATATGCTTCGATGGCATGAAGGGTACGTTCGCACTGCTGGTGTAAAAATAAACCATTTGCCAGAAAAGGAAGCCATTTCAGTAGTCCTAGCTGGCAGAATCATTAGAGACAAAAGAAATGGCTTCCTTTCTGCTGTAGTTTTCCCCCGCTAGCAGTGTGAAGGGACTCTAGAAAGACCAAAAGATAAATTGTGTTCCAGGGTGGACGTTGACACTGTGGAGGGCTTCCAGGGCCGAGAGATGGACTGTATCATTGTCTCTTGCGTCAGGGCGAGCGACGAGCAGGGCGGCATCGGGTGAGTGTACAAGCTTTCCTGGTAAGGCCATGTGACCAGGCCCTATACTTGGTAATGATATAACAAATTGGATTTATGTAGCGCTTTACGTAAAGTATTATTCATACTACCAGTACTGTGCTTACCCGGGGTATGGGTATAGTTTCTGATCTATGGTGGACAACCCCCCCCCCCCCCCCCCCAGATTCCTGGGGAATCGCCAGAGGTTGAATGTGACCATCACCCGGGCCAAGTTTAGCCTGTTCATTCTGGGCCATCTACGGACACTCCAGGTAATTAGCTCCACCTCCTGTATCTGAATGGAGGCCTGTGTCTGGTTGCATTTCCATTTCTAGCCTCATGTTGATTGTGTGTCTGTCGTAGGAAAACCAAGACTGGGGCGCGCTCATCAAGGATGCCGCTACACGAGACGTCATTATATCAACGAATGAGATGACCTTCAAGACCGACGCCAGGAAGATCTTCAAGCAGGAGCTGACCAGGAGCTTGTCTTACCCCCTCAGAGAACCAGGCCCTCCCCCTGCTGCCCCCTGTCCCACCGCCGATCCCCCCAGGCCTGCTCCCTTCCAGCTACGCCGCTCTTCTGAGCCAGCCCTGTTCGCCCAGGGCAGGGACTCCCCCCAGCAGCCCTGGTCGGCATCCCCTCCCCAGGACGCTGACAGGCCCAGAGACCCCCGTCTGGTAGTCCAGACCCCCCAGTATAGAGGAGACTGGAATCGGCGAGCTGAAGGAATCAGGGTCCCACAAGCCGAGATCAGAAGAGACCCACGAGCTGAGAGGGAACCACGAGGATGCAACAGCCCAGAGCAGCGTCACCCCACTGGATACCAAAACCAGAGATGGGCTGTCAGGGAGAGGGACAGAGAGCAACACCGTTCACCAGTCTCCGAGCCATACCCAGGAGACGAAGTTAACAGACCACCGAGGGAACCCAGACAGAGAGACTATAATCGCTACAGTGCTACAGCCTCCTTCAACCACCACACACACACTCATCCCCGGAAACGAGACCCAGACCCCGGATGGATCCCTCCCACCTACTCCAAGAGGGGGAAAGAGAGGACTGACCACTGACTCTGTTTGATTTGTTTTTTATTGGTGTGCTTTCTGATAAGTTCAGGGAAAGGGAACGACAGTTGAAGGACAAGAGATTACGCGGAGTAGTTTGGTGGTCGAACAGTCAGTCAAAAACAACACTTTTCACCATCTCAAGCAGTAATATGATACTGTTGTATCATTTACAAGTCAGTTAATTTTATTTCTGTAATAAATGTAATCGTTTTTGAAATAAGCTATTTAATGACTTATGGCTTGAGAATGTGGGTTAGCCACTGGCCTCTCTGTATTAAACTGCCCTTTGTTTGGACAGTGGGGGCGGTGCCTTTGTGAAAGGACACTTGTACTATAACACTGGTACTTGTGTGTTTCCACTCTATTACTGAGAGATGTAACCAGGGTAATGCACTGTGCCTGTGACTTTTATTCATTTTTCTTTTTTTGGTTCACAGTTTTATAATTTCCTAATCTCATTTCCTTACGTGCTCTGTATTTGTATAGAAATGTTCTTGACCTCATAAAAGCGCTAAGACTAATGTCTCTGGTGCTCAATGTTTGATACCTGGTAATTTATTAGTAGAATAGCCCACTTAACAGAATGGCTGTTACCTTAAAATATAAAGTACACACTATTTCCATTTAAAGCATATATTAAGTGCAAAAGTATATCTTGTCAGCCATAGTTATTTGACTATAGGCAATTATTTTAGATTTATTTTGCATGGCAATTATTTTAGATTTATTTTGCTTTTAAAGTGTCGTCCTTGTTTAGCACCAGGATGCTGATTAACTGAGGCAATTAAGGTTACATTTTGTGATTGGAATTGGCCTGGTTGTGTTACATTAAGCATCGTTATAGAATTTGTAACATGGACCCATACATAGTCTAAGTGAACGCTGTAGCTGGAGAATGTGGGACAGATGTTTTATTTCTGTATAGGGAGTCGAGAAGTTTTGACATCTCTGGTCACTTCTGCTGGTTTGTCTGTACGGTATTGGATGCACTTTTATTCGTTGTTGTATCACACTGTGCATTAACACAAGCTCCTTTTTACACACAAACTATCAACAAAACTTATTTTAGGTTACCTTTCTTGTCGACAGACAAGGTTATATGAATGTATTATTCACCGCTGTTGGACTTCAGGCCAGCTGCCTCCTCGAATGTTGCAACTAAAGTACAGACTTCCAGTGGCTCTCAGCAACTGCAGGGAAGTACACATGGCTTTGTTCCTTCTGCGTTTCACCTGTCACGATACCGTCCAGTGTTTGGAAGGTAATGGTTCAAATCATTTCTTCAAGTCATTTCAATGCAATATAGTTTTTGGGAGAAATATTGGCTTGTTTTTCCAAGACCTGTGCCCCAGAGGAACCACAGTGCCAGTTTAACCCAAATCAAGTTTGTATATCTTTTTTAAGTTGGTAAATGAATCATTTATTTGAAATTGAACAATTGTTTACATATAATTTTAATCTGCAAAATTTATTTTATTTGCTTCCAATTGGTGCTTGCCGATGTTCACCTGGGGCGTGTTCGGCAGGACTCATTGTTTTGGAACGTTCAGAAAGAAATATGCTATGTAGGACAAACATGCATCTCTGACATGTAGAATAAGGAATCGCGTCGGCTCTATTTGTGGAATTTCTATCTGCAACTTTCAAGAATGTTTTCGTAGTGAATATGGCCGTGTATATTATTGTTCACCAAACTAATCAGCTGATTCCATCTCTGTGAAGTGTTAGGGAAACTAAATTGACCATGGTCAACATTGTATGCTTTGTTTGTCTGAACCACTGCTAAAATAGTGGGCAAATAAAAAGGTGCATTTTGTTACAGGCATCTTTCACTTTACACAGGTAGACGGTACACTTCCGCTATTAGTTGGGCCTTGTGTGTTTCTGTCACACACAACTCTCACCATACCACAATCCTTTCAATAGTTCTGATCGGCTTAGGTACAACTTTCCTCTAAATAAGGCCATAGTTTCAATTTTCTTTATGCTGTAGTTGAGGACTGTGTGGTAGGGGACTCTGGTCCTAGATCAGTGCGGTTCAGCCAGGACAACTCCCACGCTGGTCTCTGATCTGTGCCCCAACTCCCATCTCCCCCACACGTCTCAGTTCATCCCACTGCCCTTCATGTTAACCATACAGACTTCTGAAGCGGAGCCCAGAATAGAGACGCCAGACACACTAGACTAGAACAGGATTTTATTTTACCACCGCCTGAATGTCTTTTCTGTCTTATTGCATGCTGACACCCACACACCCACTTTTCCTTGTTGATGTAGCATTCCTTCCAGGTGTTAGTGGTGCTTTTGTCTAAATGTGCTCATCCTTTTACGGAGTGACAGTGCATTTCACCTGTACTTCTCTTGTTTACGTCCAATGCCACTGACTCCACTAACACCTGGAACTACTTTCTCAATGGAGTGTTTATTTTTAAAATAAAATTCTACTCCAAATGTAGGACGCCACACAGTGCCTAGGGTGTCACTAGGATGACCCTGTAAACCCTGAGTTTCCACGCCAATGACGATCTCTTAGTGGAAGAGAGTGGGAGAACCATAGAAAGTGTTTCAGGGGTCTTTTCCTATTCTAGTAAGTCTTATTCTATGTGGAGACCGTTATGTTTTGGCCTATTAGGAACTGTAATTTTGTTCTATCAGAACCTTAGGGGTAGTAACATGTTTGTTAGGACATTATGGTGACATTTTTGGTTTCATTTCAGTTCTTCCTAATTCCCAATAGAACTGAGCTGGATGTGTTGGTGTCAATCATCATGTCATCTATTTTTCTATTTGCATAAAACATGTCTGACCTGAATGAAATTACATAGGTGAGAGTGGAGTATGTTGACCCACTTATTTACATTCACCATCACTAAGTCAAGAGAAATATAGTTTTCTTTCTAACAACGATATCTACATATACACTATATATACAGAAGTATGTGTACACCCCTTAGTGGATTCTGGTTTTTCAGCCACACCTGTGGCTGGCAGGTGTATAAAATCCAGCACACATCCATGCAATCTCCATGGACAAACACTGGCGGTGGAATGGCTTTACTGAAAAGCTCAGTGACTGTCAACCCGGCACCGTCACAGGATGCCACCTTTCCAACAAGTCAGTTCGTCAAATTTCTGCCCTGCTGGAGCTGCCCCGGGAAACTGGAAGTGCTGTTATTGTAAAGTGTAAACGTTTAGTCTAGGAGCAACAACGGCTCAGCCTCGAAGTGGAAGCCACACAAGCTCACGGAATGGGACCGCCTAGTGCTGAAGCGTGTAAAAAATCTTCTGTCCTCGATTGCAACACTCATTACTGAGTTCCAAACTGCCACTGGAAGCAATGTCAGTACAAGAACTGTTCGTTGGGAGCTTCATGAAATGGGTTTCCATGGCCGAGCAGCTGCAAACAAGCCTAAGATCACCATGCGCAATGCCAAGCGTTGGCTGGAGTGGTGTAAAGCTCACCGTCATTGGACTCTAGAGCAGTGGAAACGCGTTCTCTGGAGTGGTGTAAAGCTCACCGTCATTGGACTCTAGAGCAGTGGAAACGCGTTCTCTGGAGTGGTGTAAAGCTCACCGTCATTGGACTCTAGAGCAGTGGAAACGCGTTCTCTGGAGTGGTGTAAAGCTCACCGTCATTGGACTCTAGAGCAGTGGAAACGCGTTCTCTGGAGTGATGATCGCGCTTCACCATTTGGCAGTGCAATGGACAAATCTGGGTTTGGCAGATGCCGGAGTACGCTACCTGCCCGACTGCATAGTGCCAACTAAAGTTTGGTGGAAGAGGAATAACGGTCTGGTGCTGTTTGGGTTGGGCCCCTTAGTTCAAGTGAAGGGAAATGTTAAATCTACAGCACAATAACATTAACAATTCTGTGCATCTGACTTTATTGCAACAGTTTGGGGAAGAACCTTTTCTATTTCAGCATTAAAATCACCCTGTGCACAAAGAGAGGTCCATACAGAAATGGTTTGTTGATCGGTGTGGAAGAACTTCACTGGCCTGCACAGAGCCCTTACTTCAACCCCATCGTATACCGTTGGGATGAATTGGAATGTCGACTGCGAGCCAGGCCTAATTGCCCAACATCAGTGCCTGACCTCACTAATGCTATTGTGGCTGAATGGAAGTTTGTGGAAGTATTGAATCAAATATTTCTCACATACTTGTAAATTCAAATAGTAATAAAGTCGAAGTAACAGAGCCGAGGAATTCCATGGAACAACTGACTTTTCTTGTTACAGACCTCAGGCTTTATAGGTTTCCACCTTCAGATAACACAGTCACTCCCCTCCATGTAGATGATTAACTCCCCTTGGCCTTGAGCCACCATTATCTTGTCTCAATTCTTGCTTGTTCATGCCCACATCTGCTTCAGTTTAGATTATATTGGTGGCGGCGCCATAGTGTTAATCCAAAAAACATTACATTTATTGCATATATACTTTCCCAGTATAAGTGCTTTTCTAATAATACTTGATTAGTACAACCATGGGTTCTTCTCCATTTTCTGCTTACGTTCTGTTTTTACATGTCTAGTGGTTATTGACCCAGTCTGTACACTCTTATGGATTCTGCTTACGTTCTGTTTTTACATGTCTAGTGGTTATTGACCCAGTCTGTACACTCTTATGGATTCTGCTTACGTTCTGTTTTTACATGTCTAGTGGTTATTGACCCAGTCTGTACACTCTTATGGATTCTGCTTACGTTCTGTTTTTACATGTCTAGTGGTTATTGACCCAGTCTGTACACTCTTATGGATTCTGCTTACGTTCTATTTTTATATGTCCAATGGTTAACTCTTTGTTTATCCAGCTCTGTCCATTCACCTGAGCTCAGCCTTTATTCTGCTTACACATGTCTTATTCATTAGCCCCATGTTTTCTGTCTCAATACATCTGGGAGGTCATTCTAGATACTGGTAAAACAAACATAGTCATGAATCTTTCACCTACAGTGCCTGCAGTAATGTTCCAACATTTAGTGAAAAGCCTTCCCAGAAGAGTGGATGCTGTTATAGCAGCAAAGGGGGGACCAACTCCATATTAATGTTCCTGATTTTAGAATGAGATGTTCAACGACCAGGTATCCACATACTTTTGGTCATGTAGTGTATTTCAGGATGTTGTGTATCCCTGGAAATAAGCCGAATTCATGTAAACATTAACGGTTTTGAAAACAGCTGTCTGAACAGTGGTCTATTGGCACAACTTACCCCGGGTATGGGGCAGTAGCATTGATCCGCCTTGGGGTAAGCGTGTGATGATGTCCTGTGACGTTGGGGCATGGTGCTGGTAGGTCAAAGTTTAATTCATAGAATGCGGATGTGCTATATCGTGTATCTTAAATGTATGGCTACATTCAGATATAGATATCTGTTCAAAATCACTTACCTTTCCATTTCTTGACCAGTTGTCTGGGATAAGGATGTTGTTTCAGTGTGCAAGTTCTCTGCATTTTGAGGCGACTAAGCCCATGAAATCAGTCTGAAATGATTGCATATTCATCAAGCTCAGACTCCATGTCATCAGATAAGACCTTGTGTGCCTCTGCTACTCTATCCTAGCCTCTCTTTCACACAGGTACATGTTTGTTTTCTTTTTTGTCATTCCGTCTATTTTGTCATCCCTTGCTGCTGCTCAAGGGGACATATTCTCTTATGTCACTACATTGGCTGCTCTCTCAAGATCCTCAAGGGTGGCTAAACCCCTGCTTGTTTTACTGTTGTATACAGAGGGCCTGATGCACTGTAACAAGTTAATATGCATGACACATTGCAAAACTACTATGCATATTATGCATGAAACTCATTAGGGATGCACAATATATCGGGGAGCATTTCGGAATCGGACGATATTAATTTAACGCCGATGTGTCAAACCGATGTCAAAGCTGACGTGCATACCTATATAACGTAGGTAGATGATGCCACGAAAAATATGATATCTTTGTTGTGAATGAAACGACTGAACAACGAAACAGCAAGTAAGTGAAATAAATAGGTTTAACTGGTAATGGGACATATGTAAATGCCAACAAAATAACTTTTTGGTCAGTGTGTGTGTGTTTCAACTATTTAACTGTGGTAGAATGCTTAATGGGACTCTACAATGTTACCTCTTTCTAGATATTTGGTCACATGATTCATTTTGTGTACGGTTTCCCAGAAATAAGGGGTGGCTCAACTTACCCCACCAATAAATTAGGTAATCTTTTTTGACTTTTCAGCAACCTAGACACTTCCACTCTGGAATAGACACCTGCCAGTTTTGGTTGGTAGTGACACGTTTGTTCTCTTGAAAGAATGTACAAGTAAAAGCAAATAACACACATTTACTGTAATGTTTACAGTGTAATAAAATGCTCCTCTGGAATAGTTCATTTATTATAACTTCAAACAAAAATAATCTCTACAAAAACTATTCAAATAATGTCATATTATATTGATACTTTGTCTTTCTTTTTTCTCTCCTTTGACTGTTGATAAGTTTAAATTCTGTTTTACTCCTGAATACTGTGTGAAGATAAAATCTTGCTAAACTGGCGACTCATTCCTATAACAACCATAATAGTGACTAAAATCTTAATATTGATAACCCTCTGGATATTGTAATAATGATGTATAATCTCAGCGTCTGTCGGTGGGCACATAACATACAATAACGACTGAAGAAGGTGATGAAAAAAAAAAAAAATGGAAAAGGTGAAAACAAGTCTGTTATTTTGAGTCAAAGATGTGAAACCTGGTTTACAGTTTATTCTACATAGACCTCAGCAGCGAATCCCCTCTCAGCCCTCCCCAGGTCTAGCCAAACACACTCCCTGTCTGTCTGGAGCAGTAAGTGCAGGGTCTCAAGAGAAGAGGGGCACATTAACTCAATGAATTAAGACAAAGGAAATGTACTTGTGTTACAGCAGCAATTCCTCCCTCCCTTTTCTTCATAGTGAACAGTAGTGATTTAAAGTGTTAAACGAACAGTCGTTTGCTCATTTAATAATAATTATGCTTTTTGGTATGAGATCGAGATTCCTCCAGCTCAAGATTAAAGGGAGAGAGACGGGGGGTTTGGTTGTCTGATTTTCCTCCAGCTTCCTCTGTTCTCTCTAAAGTCATTCTCTTGTTTTACTCTCACATGTTCCCCGAGTCAGTGAGGTGTGGGTGTGTATTTGCAGACCTTTCCCAACCTTCCCTCTCTAAGGATCCACACACACAACAGTTCCCCCTGTGTTTGAGGGGGCAGCAGGTGACTCAGTGTGCAGTTAAAGTGGCCAGAAGGTGGGGTAGCAGGACGCAGAGCAGTAGGGGGGCGAGGAAGTGGAGGTGTGCGGTGCATGCCATGTTGCAGGCCTTGTCCCCCTCGCAGCGTGACTGTTGGCACAGCACGCCCTTAAACTCTGGGGGACAGATACACTTCTGGTTCTGGGAGCACGTCCCGCCGTTCTGACATAGGAGCAGCTCTTCGTCACACACGTTGGCTGTTAGAGAGGGGGGAGGGAGAAAGAGAGAGAAGCAGAAAGAGGTGAATGAAGTGATTGAGAAAATGAGGATGGAGGTAGGTGTGGATGGAGGGAGAGAAGAAGAGGTTGAAAGTGAGAGAGTAGGTTAAGGAAGGTGATTGAAGGCGAATGAGAAAAAGGGATGCGGGAAAGAGGGAGATATAGTGGCAAAACAACAAGGTTCCATGAAAGATAAAAGGAGGATGGGGGTGTAAAGAGCAAAGAGAATAAAGAGAGGATTAAGATAGGAGAGAGCGATCGGGGGAAGATGAGAAGAAGAGTATTGCCACAGAAAGAACAAGATGGGGAAGAGATGAAGGGAGCAATGGAAGTATATCGATAGAGAGGGGGAAGAAAGAATAACATGTTAATTCTCCTTGCCTCGAGCTCAGCAACGAATACCACCTGCCTTCTCTTTTCTGCCATCTTTTCCCTGTTTTTTTGGAGCATCTGAATCAGAGTAATGTCTATTTTTGTTCAGAAGACTCTTATACATTTCTTAGTTGTCTGTAAATCATAGGCTGAATGAAAAAGCTGTAAACGGGGTGGGGAATAACATGCTGGTAGTTTTTATACTGTACAAGATATTTGGCCTAAAAACAGTGTGTGTGTCACAGCATGTGTGCATGCATCATGTATGTGCGTGTGTGCGGGTGTGTGACGTAAAAACCTGTGAAGATTTGTAAGGCATGATGACAAAAGCATGCTCAAAGCTTTTATGTTCTGGATCTCTCTGTGTATCATGCTTCCATTGCATGTTTATGCCACCGAAAACCTTTTTACTCTCTCACCTTAATCTAATATGGGATCACTGTGCTCTACTGATTGACCCATTTGGCTAACTAACAAACGGCAGTAAGGAGGGATTCCAAAGCCAGCCTCAGAGAGAAAAGGAGGCTGGGGCTGTATGTGTTTGAGACTGGCCCTGACTCTATGGTATGTGATAGGGGGAAGGAGGGTTAAGGTGTTAATGAAAGGAGCAGGGGATGCTAAAGGCTACTATGACTGTCGTGTGACATATTCCCCACACATACACCCCCCCCCCCCCTCCCCACATTACATACACTATCTCCCCCCCCCACACACACACACACACACAGCCAAGTGCATATCTCCCCCTGTATACTCACAGTAACAGCCTTGTTTCCAGTAGTACCCAGGGAAACAGTCGTCACACTTGGGCCCCGTAGCGCCGTCTTTACACTGGCAGAAGCCTGTCCCATTACACCGGTCATGGACAGAACCCATCTGGTTACAGTTACACTCTGGGGAGAGGGGAATAGAGGGAGAGGAATGGAGAAAGAGATGGAGGCAGGCATGTGAAATATATTTAGTTGTAAGTTAATTTGGTGTATGTGTGCATGTGTAAGTCTCTCTCTCTCTCTTCTGTATTGATTCAATGCCAGTCTCTGTGTGCCAGTAGCATGGCAGGTGAGCTAATGGGGCCCTCATTTGTGCTGACTCCAAGGCCTGGACCTGCCCCCACTGTGACAGGGTTATCCTCCCGACTCCCCCTGTGCCACCCTTTTACCCTCCTTCAGCCCCCCTCCTACCGTCCTCCAGCCCCCCACCTCTCACCTGCAGATGGACTACATCAACACTACATTCAGCTCCACAGAGAATCCAGGAGGAATAATAGTCTGATCTACATTCAGCTCCACAGAGAATCCAGGAGGAATAATAGTCTGATCTACATTCAGCTCCACAGAGAATCCAGGAGGAATAATAGTCTGATCTACATTCAGCTCCACAGAGAATCCAGGAGGAATAATAGTCTGATCTACATTCAGCTCCACAGAGAATCCAGGAGGAATAATAGTCTGATCTACATTCAGCTCCACAGAGAATCCAGGAGGAATAATAGTCTGATCTACATTCAGCTCCACAGTGAATCCAGGAGGAATAATAGTCTGATCTACATTCAGCTCCACAGAGAATCCAGGAGGAATAATAGTCTGATCTACATTCAGCTCCACAGTGAATCCAGGAGGAATAATAGTCTGATCTACATTCAGCTCCACAGAGAATCCAGGAGGAATAATAGTCTGATCTACATTCAGCTCCACAGAGAATCCAGGAGGAATAATAGTCTGATCTACATTCAGCTCCACAGAGAATCCAGGAGGAATAATAGTCTGATCTACATTCAGCTCCACAGTGAATCCAGGATGAATAATAGTCTGATCTACATTCAGCTCCACAGAGAATCCAGGATGAATAATAGTCTGATCTACATTCAGCTCCACAGTGAATCCAGGATGAATAATAGTCTGATCTACATTCAGCTCCACAGAGAATCCAGGAGGAATAATAGTCTGATCTACATTCAGCTCCACAGAGAATCCAGGAGGAATAATAGTCTGATCTACATTCAGCTCCACAGTGAATCCAGGAGGAATAATAGTCTGATCTACATTCAGCTCCACAGAGAATCCAGGAGGAATAATAGTCTGATCTCAGTGTTTTTACTGTCTTTATCTGTTTAGCAGTTTGTTTGGAGATGCTGATCTCGCTAAACTGTATTTCTGATCAATGACGTCTTGGTGGATCAACATTTCACACTGTTTGTGTAACACACACAATGCCTAACGATTACACACACACTGACACACACACACACAGACACACTGACTGACCGATGCAGACACCCTCGTCGTCTAGTTCGGCGGAAGCGTTTCTGAAGTAGCCCAGTCTGCAGTGCTGGCAGTTCTGTCCTCTGGTATTGTGCTTGCAGCTGACGCACGTCACAATGTTCAGGTAGTCTATGTAGCTGCAGCGGTTAGAGTGGCCGTAGCACTCACAGTCTGGGAACAGAGAGGATAGTTAGTGGGCGTAGCACTCACAGTCTGGGAACAGAGAGGAGAGTTAGTGGTCGTAGCACTCACAGTCTGGGAACAGAGAGGATAGTTGGGTGATGAACAGTGGGACAGTCTGGGAACAGAGAGGAGAGTTGGGTGATGAACAGTGGGACAGTCTGGGAACAGAGAGGAGAGCTGTGGTGATGGACAGTCTGGGAACAGAGAGGATAGTTGGGTGATGAACAGTGGGACAGTCTGGGAACAGAGAGGAGAGTTGGGGTGATGAACAGTGGGACAGTCTGGGAACAGAGAGGAGAGTTGGGTGATGAACAGTGGGACAGTCTGGGAACAGAGAGTAGAGTTGGGGTGATGAACAGTGGGACAGTCTGGGAACAGAGAGGAGAGTTGGGGTGATGAACAGTGGGACAGTCTGGGAACAGAGAGGAGAGTTGGGTGATGAACAGTGGGACAGTCTGGGAACAGAGAGGAGAGTTGGGGTGATGAACAGTGGGACAGTCTGGGAACAGAGAGGAGAGTTGGGGTGATGAACAGTGGGACAGTCTGGGAACAGAGAGGAGAGTTGGGGTGATGAACAGTGGGACAGTCTGGGAACAGAGAGGAGAGTTGGGGTGATGAACAGTGGGACAGTCTGGGAACAGAGAGGAGAGTTGGGGTGATGAACAGTGGGACAGTCTGGGAACAGAGAGGAGAGTTGGGGTGATGAACAGTGGGACAGTCTGGGAACAGAGAGGAGAGTTGTGGTGATAAACAGTGGGACAGTCTGGGAACAGAGAGGAGAGCTGTGGTGATGGACAGTCTGGGAACAGAGAGGAGAGCTGTGGTGATGGACAGTCTGGGAACAGAGAGGAGAGCTGTGGTGATGGACAGTCTGGGAACAGAGAGGAGAGCTGTGGTGATGGACAGTCTGGGAACAGAGAGGAGAGCTGTGGTGATGGACAGTGGGACATGGGACAGGTGTAGGTTCAGTACATGGCCAGACAGCAGGCCACAGAGACTGGGGGAATGACGTTTCTAGTGTTTTCTGTATTGCATGTGTTATAGCGTATTGGTTTGTATGCTGACTTCACAAAATGAATGTCCATATAAATGGACAGTACATTGTATGGTATTGTATTACATAATGAGCCATAGAGATGGTTGTAGCAAGGTTGTGGTATGGTGGAGACATGGCATAGGAGGGAAATGTAAGAGAGGGTTGTAGCAAGGTTGTGGTATGGTGGAGACATGGCATAGGAGGGAAATGTTAGAGATGGTTGAAGCAAGGTTGTGGTATGGTGGAGAAATGGCATACAGTAGGTGGGAAATGATAGAGATGGTTGGGACCAAAGAAGGCTAGAGAATGATCCCATTGAGAAACGGTCTCTGGACCACCAGAATTGGTTGAAATCACAACTAGTCGTCGTGGCCCTTATTGTAAGAAACAGTTACGGTAGCTTTAGGGTATGAATGATTTGGGAACGCTGCAAATATCGTGCCCTGCGTTTGTCCATCTGCGAGTCAATGAATCGATGAGGATGCCTTTTATCTTAGTGTCTGACTCACAACTTGTTAAAGACAGACTTCAGATAACTCCCCCCACCTCCCCAAGACAGGGGAATGCTGACTGGGCTTTATCAAGCTCTACTGACAGCAGTTTATACTGGTGTGTGTATTTCGGGGGGAGGTTGTGTGTGTGTTGTCCTGTGTGTTTGCCTGTGTGTGTTTTTTGTGCAAACATGCACACGTGTGTGTGTGTGTGTGTTGTGGTTAGGGATTTGTTTGTGTTTTAATGCAGGGAAGATTAGAGGCCTGGTGGAAGAAGATCCTCATTCCTGACAACTTCTACCTCCCATTATACAGTACGTCTTCATCTATTCTCTATCCATCTGATGCTTATATAGTGTCTAGACTGCATCTCAAATGGCACCCTATTCCCTATGTAATGGACTACTTTCGACCAGGGCTCATAGGACTGTGGTCAAAAGTAGTGCACTATGTAGGGTATAGGGTGCCATTTGGAACAGAAGCTATACCTGCTTGTACATATGATACTGTCTGTTCTATACTCCTCAATCTGTGCAATCCACTCAGTCCACAACTAAGTTGAATTTAATATGGTAAACCAGGAAGCTAAAAACCCATACGTCATAATCACCTGGTTTTATTCATGTATTTCCAGACCAAATCTCAATGTAGCGTGCCCCCAACCAAAGTGTGTGTGTGTGAGTAAGTGAATTCTTCCTGTGATATTCTTGGCTGAGGTTTGTACATAATTAAGGTTTTATTAAGCTTCAGAAGTCGGCTGCGACGTGTGTGTGCGCTACGAGGCATCGCTGTCCTCTAAAGAGGAGTTTACCAAGCATGTTTATGCAAATACACATTTAAATGCACATTAAAAAGTCTAAGTTTAGCTGTTTAATCAGCCGTCAAATTATTATTTTATTATTGTTTGGTTGATGACGCCGCTGAAATATTTATGGGCTGTTTTGAGAGGGGAGAACCGCCGGTGAGAAAAGAGTCACAAAATGCGCACACACAGACACGCACACATGCACACACAGGCACACACACATAAAATGCTTCTCTCAGCTATAAAAGAAAGGTTAGGGGAGAAACGTTACACGGTAATTATATATAACTGCCCAATTACTCCACAGACGGCAGAGATAGAGAGCACCGGGACATAGTTCCACAAATATATGCAAAGTCAAGATGGGACTTTATTTATGGAAGGCTGTAAAATAAAATAGTAACAAGGGAGATACTGTTATTTTGAATGTTTCGTAGGCCTATATTCGTGGACAGTTGTTAAATCTGGGGGACGAAATGATATCTGACACAAATCATTACGAGAAGTGTTGGACAGGGAGCTAATTGACCTGTTTTAATGGTGAATAGTGATAGCAATGACAAGATAGTGATAGTAACTAGGACATCTTGATGCTTACCTTGTGAGCCAAACAATACTAACATGATGATGAGAAATGACATAGTCAGAGAAGGAAGAACTAAAACATGCAGAGAGATGGAATCTTTCCACAGTTTTTGACACCAATCTGGTCATTCAGACAGAGAACATTTCCAAAAACGGTCTACATACTGTTCTCTTCGATACTACTCTACTACTGACTCAATGCTATTCAACTGAGTCTAGTGACTCAAAACCACTCTACTGACTCAATAACACTCTACTAACTCTTCACTAAATCAATACTAGCTACTCCACTAGCACCACTGATGGTAAGCCTACAAAACTGGATTCCATGGCGCTTCAGTGTCCTGTGAGCATCCTCAGTCACTCCCCTGCTAGCTAATCTTGTTCAGTGTCCTGTAAGCATCCTCAGTCACTCCCCTGCTAGCTAATCTTGTTCAGTGTCCTGTGAGCATCCTCAGTCACTCCCCTGCTAGCTAATCTTGTTCAGTGTCCTGTGAGCATCCTCAGTCACTCCCCTGCTAGCTAATCTTGTTCAGTGTCCTGTGAGCATCCTCAGTCACTCCCCTGCTAGCTAATCTTGTTCAGTGTCCTGTGAGCATCCTCAGTCACTCCCCTGCTAGCTAATCTTGTTCAGTGTCCTGTGAGCATCCTCAGTCACTCCCCTGCTAGCTAATCTTGTTCAGTGTCCTGTAAGCATCCTCAGTCACTCCCCTGCTAGCTAATCTTGTTCAGTGTCCTGTGAGCATCCTCAGTCACTCCCCTGCTAGCTAATCTTGCTCAGTGTCTTACCTTTGAAATCATCGTATATGATCCCATACAACTGTCTGGCCTCAGGCTCTCCTCCTGAGATCAAGAGCTTGACAATCCCTTTAGGAGATGAACCAATCTTTGTTTTAGATGGGTTTCCTGGATCCAACCTGAGTCAGTCTACACACAATACCCCATAATGACAAAGCGAAAACAGGTTTTTGCAAATTTGTTTAAAATAAAAAACAGATATACCTTATTTACATAAGTATTTAAGTATTCAGTCCCTCTGCTATGAGACTCGAAATTGAGCTCCGGTGCATCCTGTTTCCATTGATCATCCTTGAGATGTTTCTAGAACTTGATTGGAGTCCACCTGTGGTAAATTCAATTGATTGGACATGATTTGGAAACGATCACACTCGTCCCACAGTTGACAGTGCATGTCAGAGAAACAACCAAGCCATGAGGTCGAAGGAATTGACCGTAGAACTCCGAGAGAGAATTATGTCGAGGCACAGATCTGGGAAAAGGTGACAAAAAATGTCTGCAGCATTGAAGGTCCCCATGAACAGTGGCCTCCATCATTCCTAAATGGAAAAAGTTTGGAACCACCAAGACTCTTCCTAGAGCTAGCCCCCCGGCCAAACTGAGCAATCGGAGGAGAAGGGCCTTGGTCAGGGAGGTGACCAAGAACCCAATAGTCACTCTGACAAAGCTCCAGAGTTTCTCTGTGGAGATGGGAGAACCTTCCAGAAGGACAACCATCCACCAATCAGGCCTTTTATGGTAGAGTGGCCAGACAGAAGCCACTCCTCAGTAAAAGGCACATGAATGTTCACAGGACAGCGACCCTAAGCACACAGCCAAGATAACACAGGAGTGGCTTCGGGACAAGTCTCTGAATGTCCTTGAGTGGCCCAGCCAGAGCCCGGACTTGAACTTGATCGAACATCTCTGGAGACCTGGAAACAGCTGTGCAGCGATGCTCCTTGAGAGGATCTGCAGAGAAGAATGGGAGAAACTCCCCAAATACAGGTGTGCCAAGCTTGTAGCATCATACCCAAGAAGACCCGAGACTGTAATCACAGCCCAAGGTGCTCTAACAAAGTACTGAGTAAAAATCTGTTTTTGCTTTGTCATTAGGGGGTATTGTGTGTAGATTGATGAGGGAAAAAAACAATTGAATCCATTATAGAATAAGGCTGTAACGTAACAAAAAGTAAAGGTCTGAATCCTTTCCAAATGCATTGTATGGAGAGGTAGGTCCATAGAGATATACATCTAGAAAGGGTGATGTTATGGAGCAGAGCCCCAATGTCCTGCAATGGAACAGTTTGTCAGACATCTTGCTTGAGGGCAGTTCTAAACCAGCTAGTTGGTCATCATCACCTAGTTATACAGTATTAAGGATATGGCTTGGGAGAGGTGGAGTCTACCGGATCCTAGCCTACATGGTATGTACACTACACACTAGCCAATGTACAGTACTTGAGTTCTACCTTTCTTTTTTGCAAACTCTCTCTCCTCTTCACTCTCTTCCTCCTCCCACTTTTTCTTCTTCTTCTCCTCTCTCCCAGGGGGCTCTAAGGTCTCCTGACCCCAGCTTTCCCATTCAGGGGTTTGGGGAACTTCCTCTGGACCACCACAGAGGAAGAGTGAGAGATCTTAAATCTATTGCTCTACAGGTTGATTAGTGCTGTCTGACTGCTCCCAGTAGCTCCAACTTCGACAGGCTTTGACTGATCAACAGCTCTACACATTGACTGGTCATGTCTGAAGGAGGATCTAGTGTACTCCAACTTGTATTTGCTTTTGAACTATACACATCTATGCACTGGTCTATACCAACTCATACATTCACTAGCACTACACACTAGCTCCATACATGTACAACTCATCTAGGGAAGATACATTCACTAGCACTACACACTAGCTCCATACATGTACAACTCATCTAGGGAAGATACATTCACTAAGACTACACAATAGCTCCATACATGTACAACTCATCTAGGGAAGATACCTTCAGGGTTTCTTTCTGTGTCCTCCTCTTTCCCCTCCTCTTGCTCTCCTTCTTTCTCAGAGGGTTTTCCTGTTTCCTCTACTTCAGGAGTAGGAGAGACTGTGAGTACTAACAGGTCACATCATTCATTTGTTTGTTCATTGGTGTTTTTGTTTGTTCCTTCGTTCGTCCTCTTTTCATTCATTCATCTATTCATCCATCCATTATACTATTGTACCTAATGAGTCCCGTCTAGTTCATAGGAACACAATGAGTTATAAAACTACTAACTAATGAAGTCCATTGAAAACCTACACAATGACAGATACCTTCTGCCTCAATCGCCTTCTCTTTCTCCACCACTGCTTCCTTTTCTCTCAATCCCTCAGAGGGCCACTCACTCTCTCCAGGGCCCTCTTCCTCCGGTTGGGGGGGAACTGTGAATGTCAGAAAGGGTCCGAAAAACAGACACATCAAAATTTGTTCACTTCGCCTCGCCCCCATATGAGCTAGAATCTACAGGTCACACTAGAAAGAGAATATTGTTTTTCCCACTATCTCAAATGACTTCACACAGCTATAACCTTTATATGTCTCCTTCTCTGTTGTCTTCTCGTTCTTTTCCTCCATCCGCTCCACTTTCCTAGAGGGCTTCTCGCTTTTCCCAGAGTCCTCTGCTTCAGGTTTTAGGGCAGCTGCGTGTGAGTACCAGTGAGACATGAGCACTCTCAGAAAAAAACAAGTTTTACCATCAGGGTGGGACCAAGGGGGCATAGTTTCTTTGTACTGCACATCATATGGCTACTTCATCATAGTCACAGCTCAATTAACTAATGGTATGCTAATATGAACCATGACAATAACAGGCTCTTGACAGACCTCATCTATCATCGATTTTCTTTTCTTTATCTGAAAGTTAGTGAGTTCTGTGTATTACTCTGTCTGTTCACAACAACATGGTAACAAGTAGTCTTCTACACGTGAATGTTCCATTACACTCTAAATTCAATGCACAACGATAAGGCCTGTACCTTTTTCCTATCTTTTTCTCCTTCTCCTCCACTCCCTCTTTCTCCTCCACTCCCTCTTTCGCCTCCACTCCCCTCCACTCCCTCTTTCGCCTCCACTCCCTCTTTCTCCTCCACTCCCTCTTTCTCCGCCACTCCCTATTTCACCTCCACCCCCCTCCTCTCCCCTCCACTCCCTCTTTCTCCTCCAATCCCTCTTTCGCCTCCACCCCCCTCCTCTCCCCTCCACTCCCTCTTTCTCCTCCACTCCCTCTTTCGCCTCCACCCCCCTCCTCTCCCCTCCACTCCCTCTTTCTCCTCCACTCCCTCTTTCTCCTCCACTCCCCTCCACTCCCTCTTTCTCCTCCACTCCCCTCCACTCCCTCTTTCTCCTCCACTCCCCCTTTCGCCTCCACTCCCCCTTTCGCCTCCACTCCCCCTTTCGCCTCCACTCCCTCTTTCGCCTCCACTCCCTCTTTCTCCTCCACCCCCCTTCACTCCCTCTTTCTCCTCCACCCTCTTTCGCCTCCACTCCCCTCCACTCCCTCTTTCGCCTCCACTCCCCTCCACTCCCTCTTTCGCCTCCACTCCCCTCCACTCCCACTTTCGCCTCCACTCCCTCTTTCGCCTCCACTCCCCTCTTTCGCCTCCACTCCCCTCTTTCTCCTCCACTCCCTATTTCGCCTCCACCCCCCTCCTCTCCCCTCCACTCCCTCTTTCTCCTCCACTCCCTCTTTCGCCTCCACTCCCCTCCACTCCCTCTTTTTCCTCCACTCCCCTCAACTCCCTCTTTCTCCTCCACTCCCTCTTTCTCCTCCACTCCCTCTTTCTCCTCCACTCCCCCTTTCTCTTCCACTCCCTCTTTTTCCTCCACTCCCTCTTTCTCCTCCACTCCCTCTTTCGCCTCCACTCCCCTCACTCCCTCTTTCGCCTCCACTCCCCTCCACTCCCTCTTTCGCCTCCACTCCCCTCCTCTCCCCTCCCTCTTTCTACTCCACTCCCTCTTTCGCCTCCACCCCCTCCTCTCCCCCCCACTCCCTCTTTATCCTCCACTCCCTCTTTCTCCTCCACTCCCCTCCACTCCCTCTTTCTCCTCCACTCCCCCTTTCGCCTCCACTCCCCCTTTCGCCTCCACTCCCCCTTTCGCCTCCACTCCCCCTTTCGCCTCCACTCCCCCTTTCGCCTCCACTCCCTCTTTCGCCTCCACTCCCTCTTTCGCCTCCACTCCCTCTTTCTCCTCCACCCCCACTCCCCTCCACTCCCCTCCACTCCCTCTTTCGCCTCCACTCCCCTCCACTCCCTCTTTCGCCTCCACTCCCCTCCACTCCCTCTTTCGCCTCCACTCCCTCTTTCGCCTCCACTCCCTCTTTCGCCTCCACTCCCTCTTTCGCCTCCACTCCCTCTTTCGCCTCCACTCCCTCTTTCGCCTCCACTCCCTCTTTCGCCTCCACTCCCCTCTTTCGCCTCCACCCCCTCCTCTCCCCTCCACTCCCTCTTTCTCCTCCACTCCCTCTTTCGCCTCCACTCCCCTCCACTCCCTCTTTCTCCTCCACTCCCTCTTTCTCTTCCACTCCCTCTTTCGCCTCCACTCCCCTCCACTCCCTCTTTCTCCTCCACTCCCTCTTTCTCCTCCACTCCCTCTTTCTCCTCCACTCCCTCTTTCGCCTCCACTCCCTCTTTCGCCTCCACTCCCCTCCACTCCCTCTTTCGCCTCCCCTCCCTCTTTCTCCTCCACTCGCCTCCACTCCCTCTTTCGCCTCCCCTCCCTCTTTCTCCTCCACTCCCCTCCACTCCCTCTTTCGCCTCCCCTCCCTCTTTCTCCTCCACTCCCCTCCTCTCCCCTCCACCCCCCTCCACTCCCTCTTTCTCCTCCACTCCCTCCTTCTCCTCCACTCCCTCTTTCGCCTCCCCTCCCTCTTTCTCCTCCACTCCCCTCCTCTCCCCTCCACCCCCCTCCACTCCCTCTTTCTCCTCCACTCCCTCTTTCACCTCCACTCCCCACCACTCCCTCTTTCTCCTCCACTCCCCTCCACTCCCTCTTTCTCCTCCACTCCCCCTTTCGCCTCCACTCCCTCTTTCTCTAGTTCTGTCATAGATGGAGTATTGCTCTTTGCATTGTCCTCTGCTTCAGCGGGTTTGGAGGTGACTGTGAACATTGAGCGATGTAGTCTTTTACAGTCCGATATGCATGTCTCTCTACACAACGCAAAGTACCACAGAACTACAGTACACACATACTAGAACTACTACACATACTACTGAGGCTACAATACACACGTTATACCTTTTTCAGTCTCTTTCTCCTTCACCTCTCCTTCCTCCCCCTCATCTTCAAAGGGAAGCTCAGTCTCTCCTGCATCTCCTGCCTCGTCACTATTAGCAGCTGAACAAAAAGCATTGCAACCTCCAAAAGGAGTATGTGCAAATGGATCATTATTGCAAACTGACAGAAAGTTTCAAAGAGCTCTCTAACAAGTACCTCTAAACTAGGAATTACTAATCAGCCAAGGGAAGTTGGGGAAAGAGTTGTACATGGGAAACGTTCTCCTTTAAATTATACATTTAAGATTACCAGGCTACATTTAAGATGGCCAGGCTATTGACCAATCAATGACAAGGTATTGATTCTGCAGCACTCCCCCTACTGGGTGTATGGGTTCCATAAAATCTATTCTGCATAATCCTTCCGTTTCTTTGCATGGATCCAGGTGTACCACATAAGTATTCTCTATCAACAGGGGTGTGGTGTCAGAGCCTATCATAGAGATTGTGGAGAGGCCATTTCCAATCTATACAATGGCTTTTTCTTTGACGGAGACATACAAGATGCTCTATTCCTCTCGAAGGAGCTTACCCTGTTAGCTAGTGTGTAGCTAACACAGTCCCTGTTAGCTAGTGTGTAGCTAACACAGTCCCTGTTAGCTAGTGTGTAGCTAACACAGTCCCTGTTAGCTAGTGTGTAGCTAACACAGTCCCTGTTAGCTAGTGTGTAGCTAACACAGTCCCTGTTAGCTAGTGTGTAGCTAACACAGTCCCTGTTAGCTAGTGTGTAGCTAACACAGTCCCTGTTAGCTAGTGTGTAGCTAACACAGTCCCTGTTAGCTAGTGTGTAGCTAACACAGTCCCTGTTAGCTAGTGTGTAGCTAACACAGTCCCTGTTAGCTAGTGTGTAGCTAACACAGTCCCTGTTAGCTAGTGTGTAGCTAACACAGTCCCTGTTAGCTAGTGTGTAGCTAACACAGTCCCTGCGAATTTCCCCCAAACCGGTGCCCCCTCCACGCTGACTGATCCCAGTACAGATTGTGCTGCTGAGCCCCAAAAGGAGGGAACTCTGGCAGCAGTACCCAACCCCCCCAGCCATCATGTTTCATCAACGGGACCCTCCCACCACCATTCATGTCTGACTCTCGCCCCCCTGACCCATTTTCAGAATAAGTAGATAGCTGACACCCCCTCCCACATGCATGCAAACGCGCACAAACACACACGTGCACTCGCATACACAGGGAAGCGGCATTTGCCTGTACACACAATGCGCGCACACACCAACACATACTCTGTATGGGGTACACACCAACACATACTCTGTATGGGGTACACACCAACACATACTCTGTATGGGGTACACACCAACACATACTCTGTATGGGGTACACACCAACACATCCTCTGTATGGGGCACA
Organism: Salvelinus fontinalis; assembly: GCF_029448725.1. Classification (NCBI taxonomy): domain Eukaryota; kingdom Metazoa; phylum Chordata; class Actinopteri; order Salmoniformes; family Salmonidae; genus Salvelinus; species Salvelinus fontinalis. The sequence goes on from NC_074685.1 coordinate 13,148,448, forward strand.
CACCAACACATACTCTGTATGGGGCACACACCAACACATACTCTGTATGGGGCACACACCAACACATACTCTGTATGGGGCACACACCAACACATCCTCTGTATGGGGTACACACCAACACATCCTCTGTATGGGGTACACACCAACACATCCTCTGTATGGGGTACACACCAACACATCCTCTGTATGGGACACACACCAACGCATACTCTGTATGGGGCACACACCAACGCATACTCTGTATGGGGCACACACCAACGCATCCTCTGTATGGGGCACACACCAACACATCCTCTGTATGGGGTACACACCAACACATCCTCTGTATGGGACACACACCAACGCATACTCTGTATGGGGCACACACCAACACATCCTCTGTATGGGGTACACACCAACACATCCTCTGTATGGGGTACACACCAACACATCCTCTGTATGGGGTACACACCAACACATCCTCTGTATGGGGCACACACCAACACATCCTCTGTATGGGGCACACACCAACACATCCTCTGTATGGGGCACACACCAACACATCCTCTGTATGGGGCACACACCAACACATCCTCTGTATGGGGCACACACCAACACATCCTCTGTATGGGGCACACACCAACACATCCTCTGTATGGGGCACACACCAACACATCCTCTGTATGGGGCACACACCAACACATACTCTGTATGGGGTACACACCAACACATCCTCTGTATGGGGCACACACCAACACATACTCTGTATGGGGCACACACCAACACATCCTCTGTATGGGGTGGGTGGGCTCTCAGGGACACTGCTGTTACACCAGGTGATCTAGCACAACAGAAAGCATAAATGCATTTAATCTCAGTTACCCACGCTGCCTTGGGGGAAAGAGCGTTTCACCGTCCTACTGGTATTAATCTCTATCAGCTCGTCAGCTCAACTTCTACTGTCAGACACAAACACACACAGACACGCACCGGGAACTGGGGTTAGATCTGCAAGAGTGTGTGTGGGTATTGCGACTGTGCACGTGGGAGTGTGTGTGTGCATGTGTGTGTGTTCAGGGGACAGCTTAGCAGAGCAGGACAGTGATGGAGCTTTCAAATCATCTGCTCTGGTCACTGGCAGCAGTTTGACACTGTTCACCCTCTAGAGCTCCCTGACTCCCAACACTAAAACAGCAGGCTGCCTCCCTACAGAATCATGTTCAGTGCCTGTCAGCCTGCCATTCCAGCCACCAAAACACCTTGACATAAATCATACAAGTGTAATACAGCATATCAGGAAGTCGTGACATTTGATGACTTCCTGATATAGATGCTGTAGAGTTGGAGGTTACCCAAAGTCTATGCACAGTCCACCTAGTGTTTAACGTGAAGGAGAAAGTGAAATTATTCATTGTCGAATATTAAGCAAATTGTGAATGTAGACCCATGACATTGTCTGTTGAAAGCAAGTCTGATCAAGTCCAAGCCCTCTCTATGAGCTTTAAACCATTCTCTGTGGTTTGTTTCGGCCCCCTCTCTCTCTCTCTGTGTGTGTGTGTGTGTGTCTCTCTCTCTCCTCGCTCTCCCCTCTCTCTCGCTCTCTCTCTCTCTATACCAGTGGCTCCACAGGGACCCAGTGTCTCTGAACCGTGAACCAGGGCCTTTATTACGACTGTGAACCAGGGCCTTTATTACGACTGTGAACCAGGGCCTTTATTACGACTGTGAACCAGGGCCTTTATTACGACTGTGAACCAGGGCCTTTATTACGACTGTGAACCAGGGCCTTTATTACGACTGTGAACCAGGGCCTTTATTACGACTGTGAACCAGGGCCAATGCACTCTCTCACTCTAGCTCTCTCTCTAGCCCCTCTCTCCATGTCTCCACCCTCTCCTTCGCCTTCCTCACGCTCTCTCTCTCTCATGCTAGCCCACATTAACTGGTTTTCAGTATCATTATCTAAATTGAATGAGCAGCTCTGACATCAGATGTGATTATTGTGCAATATAACATACTTCCTCCTTTTTGTGCTAGGGAATAGATGTTATTTCTATGAAGCCACACCACAGGAATCTTTCAAATGAATCAGGAAGATTTCTAGATCTAGATTCAATGCTATAGATCTACTCTATTCTAAACTGCTACTCTATGGGTCTGGCTTACCTTCTTCGCTCTCTACTTCCATTAGCTCAGGCAGGTCCGTTGGGGATGGGGTTGTAGTGGGGGGAGGGCTCTCAGTCAGGGCAGGTGACGTGAGCTCCTCCGCGATTGGTGGTTGGGGTGTGGATTCCTCTGTGATAGTCTGAGGGGTGGTCGTAGTAATGTGGTAATGATGATGAATGTTGTAAGTTCCTCCTGCTCTATAGGTGTAGGTGATGGGGGGGCAGGGTGTCTCGGGGTCTGTAATGGGGGGGTGTGGTGGAATCGGTTGGGTCCTTGGTCGGAAGGAGGGGCTCTTGAGGAGAGAGAGCATGTTCAAGGTAATGAGGGATGTATTAATTCATTAAAATGCATTAAATATAGATGGAATGCTGCCTCGGATTGTTTATCTAAACAAAGCCTCGTTTTTTTTCTTCTTCTGACTCATGCATACACACACACACACACACACACACACACACACACGTGTGCAGGCACCGTGTTTATTTTGGCACCTCAACACACCTCATTACCACCATCTATGCACACAACCACTCACACTGCTTACTACACACATCATTGTTAACTGTATATAGTTTACTTTGGTTAATAAATATATTTTTGTTATTCTTTGATCTCTGTGTTGTCTCCCTTTTTGTTACGGGCTACGAGCCGGTTCGTGACAGCACAGATGAATTGATTATTACGTAGTCACCTGACACACTCCTACCCCCCACGTCCCCTGTAGTTTGTGTCTTTCCTGTCACATAAACACATTTGTGCATAATGAGACAATTTGTCACTTGTTTGGGTTAATGTAGGCAAGATAAATTATCACAATAACACGTAATGCCACCTGTCAGTCTGGGTGTCCCTGTCATTTGTTACCGTGGCTCTAGACAGCCATTTGCACAACGCTAATGATGATATTGTGATTCAGGGAGGGATTGAGAGACTGTTCCCAGAACACCTAATGACACCCAGATGAGTGACAGGATGGTTACTTGAACGTTTGTCCTCCTACAGACTACTTTATTACGATGTGATTTGGCTGGGTTTTAATACATGGTCATGTTTATGTAATAAGTAGAATTCTACTGGCCTTTCTCTACATTTGCTGATGTACAAGGGTCTGTTTGTACATGATGGGGTCTGTTTGTACATGATGGGGTCTGTTTGTACATGATGGGGTCTGTTTGTACATGATGGGGTCTGTTTGTACATGATGGGGTCTGTTTGTACATGATGGAGTCTGTTTGTACATGATGGAGTCTGTTTGTACATGATGGAGTCTGTTTGTACATGATGGAGTCTGTTTGTACAAGATAGGGGCTGTGTGTGTGCACTCGCACATGTGTATGCGTGAGTGTGTATGGCATGTGTGTGACACAGGAGTCTGGTGCGGAGAGGACGGCTCATAATGGGGTGACTGGTATATTATCTAACCCAAGGAAACCTTGTGTTTGTGTTTGACACCATTCCATGAATTCCTTTCCAGCCATTAACTATGAGCCCATCCTCCCCAATTAAGGTAACACCAGCCACCTGTGGTGTGAGTGTAAGGCTTAAAGAGTCAGAGTCTGTGTTTTCTACTTAGCATAGAGGGAATCCTCTTGACCTGCCAAAACCTGACCTGCAAAGGCAGCTTTAGGAAGGGGAGGGGTCAAGGGGGGCCAAGGGTTAGGACTTGGTCTCTCTGGTCAGCCCTCATTTTCCCTCCCCCACACCTGGCCAAAGTGAATCAGCCCGGCTAGCCACTAGACTGCTTATCCCCTATCCATCTGAGCCTGCTCAATAGAAGGGACTGACCAGCTGACTGGCTGACCAGCTGGGGGAGGGACTGGCTGCCTGTCTGGCTGGGAGTGAGACTGACTGACTGGCTGGAGGAGGTGCTGACTGACTGGCTGACTGGCTGGGAGAGGGACTGACTGACTGGCTGGTTGGCTGACTGGGGGAGGGACTGACTGACTGGCTTACCGGCTGACTGGCAAGGGGAGGGACTGACTGACTGGTTGACTGGCTGGGGGAGGGACTAACTGACTGGCTGGCTGGAAGTGAGACTGACTGATTGGCTGGAGGAGGGACTGGCTGACTGGCTGGGGGAGGAACTGACTGACTGGCTGACTGGCAGACTGCCTCTGGGTGGGAGGCCCAGGAGACTAAGGGAGCTGTTTCTGTAGTGTAGTGGCTGGCACCATACACATGTTACTGGGCTGTTTAATCGGATAGACTCTGCTGTGTGAAGGGAAGCAGAGAGGAGCTTCTCTTTCCCCTATTGTACAGCATAACACGCTTCCCCAACATACACTCTGCAGACAGACTTGTGTGGATGGAATCTGCATTCTGTATGTAGGGAAGAAGGATGGTTACCCGTGTACAGACACACGCATACATGCACAAACCAACCTAAACTCAATGAGAAAACCATACACACGCTGGCTCGCACACGCCCCCCCCCAATCTAAACACAGACAAGTCATAGTGTTGACTCTTGAGACATCGTCAATGGGGACTGGAGTGTGGAGGGTTTGCAGGGCTTGGTACAGTCATTTGTTATGACTGGACTGGGAATTATAGGGTGTTCTATTCTTAGGTCTAGAGGGGTAGATTCCTGGTCAGATACAGCATGTATTGTACCTGTAGGAAGGTGATGGGAGGTGGGAAGGTGGGGTGTGTGCACGTGCGTGTGTGTGTGTGTGTGACCTCAGACCTCTGTTCCTCGGGAGGAAGAGGATGATTTATGAGTTTCACTGTGCCAAGCCATATGCTATCCACACACACACACACACACACACACACACACAGACACACAGAGAGACTGGTAACGAGACGCTCCTAACATCAGGGTCAGGCCCTAGCCAGATAAACTATTCTAACCACCAGATAAAAGATAAAGCAAAATAGCATCACATCTTAGTGGCAGCTCTAAGTATAGCAGATCTGAAGCCCATTGCCAAGTGTATCAGAGTATCAAGCTTAGAGAAAGCCACTGATATGGTGTGGTATGCTGTACACTCTTAGTATCTACTCTTAGTATCTAGTATCTTCTTCTGCTGTCCCCGTAGGATAATCCTTTGAACCCTTTTAGTTTCAGGTATAACCTTCTACCTGGAACCAAAAAGGTGCTCCTATGGGGACAGCCAAAGAACCCTTTTGGAACTGTTGTTTTCTTCTAAGAGTGTAGTTTGGAGGGTTTGGGGTCAGCTCCATTCAATTCTGGTCAATTCAGGAAGTGTACTGACATTTCCATTCCAACTCCAATTCTCTTCAGTGCTTTTCAATGAGGAAAATGTTGAATTGGAATTGGGATTTGGTTTACTTTCTGAATAGACTCGAATTGAAATGGAATGAACCCCAACCCTGGTAGTTTGTTAGACTGTGGTCTTCTCTAACAACAGTATAGCTGTCTCAGTGGTTGCCTAGCTGAAAATAAAACACAGTAGACCTTCTTACTGCGGTATATAAAATGAGCAATATGTCTGATAACAAAATGTCTTCAATTGTCTTTGTAGGAAATAGTATGCAATAATTGGTCAAATGTGACAATTCAAGTTTGTGTCACTATCTAACCTTGATCCCCACACTGTGGTCTTTGAAAAGTCCCTAAGGGAATTTAGACTGTGCTTCAGGCAGCTGCTCCTCAATCACAGCTTATCAGTGACTTTATCGGAGCTCCTGACATCGGCCTAAAAAGTCCAAAAAGTGCTGCGCTGTTCAACAACACCACTTAATGGATTTCCTCAAAGAAAATTCTGACGCCATCACAGACGACGTTCCTGGCATTCCCTCTTTCTTGGGCCTCTCCCTCCCTGCTTCCCACGTCCTAAGTGCTTTTCTGGAGGAACACGAGCGGCGCACCAGCTCCCAAGATGTCAGGTTTAAATTTAGCCTGGGACCGTCGTCGGTCGGAACAAGACCCGGTTCTGAGGACCACTTTATATTCATGGTCTTGACAGTGTGTGTTTGGTCCTGTCGGATCTGGGCTCCTCAAACCCAGTCAGTCAGAAAGAATCCAGTCAGACAGTCCATACTGTAGCAGCTCAACGCCCACTCTCTCCTATGAATGAACTAGAGGGACTAGCCAGTAGCCACATATAGCATTAATGTCAACCAAGATGATGGCTTGACAATGATAATGCACAAGAGATAATGCACGTCTGAAATAAACACACACACACACACACACACTACCTATAACAACTATTTATAATTTTGGAACTATCACTACCTCTACCTTCTCTAGGTGCTCTCCTCCCTGAGTACTAGTAGCAGAGGCTTCCTGAGTAGCGGTTGTGATCGGATCTGGTTCTGGTTTGGTAGTGGGGGTTTTGGCTGTAGTTTCAGGTTCACTTTGACTTTCAGTTATGGAGGTAGTAGTGGTGGTCAAAGGCAAAGGTTCTGAAAGTTCTGTGAGAAAGAAGATTCCAAGTTGACGAACAAACAAAACATCCCCATCCCGCCCCAAAACATCTCCATCTCCACCCAAAACATCCCCCTCTCCACCCAAAACATCCCCCTCTCCACCCAAAACATCCCCCTCTCCACCCAAAACATCCCCCTCTCCACCCAAAACATCCCCCTCTCCACCCAAAACATGCCCCTCTCCACCCAAAACATCCCCCTCTCCACCCAAAACATCCCCCTCTCCACCCAAAACATCCCCCTCTCCATCCAAAACATCCCCCTCTCCATCCAAAACATCCCTCTCCACCCTGTTTCAACCGAAACAACATTGGAAGCAGTAAGACCAGTCTAAAAGCATATGTCATATATTTAAATCAATAAATAGTTTTAAAACAAATCGGATATAGATCTGCAAGTTTTCCAAGTCTGTTTTAACCACTGTCCCCCATTCAGTCCTATAGGGTGCTGGTTGTAACATGCAATATTTTGTGAAAAATGAGTTCTACAGGCCCAGTCAGCCTGTAGACTGACTAATGAGAGACCAGTGAGAGACCAGTGCTGTCTGTCAGGTCTGATGTTGCCACTTTGCCCATGGTTTCCATCTAAACGCTCGGAGCAGAGAGTGTCTCCACAGAGAGAATCCCTAATCAAATTCCCTTTTATTCATTCCTCTAGGAGTTCCTCTCCCGGAATCACACCGCATTACAGCACACTTAAACATTCACACTCACTCTCTCTCACACACACACACACTCCCCTGCTCTCTCTCTTGCTCTCTCTTTGTGTCTCTCTGTCTCTGTCTGTCTGTCTCTCTGTCTCTGTCGGTCTGTCTCTCTCTCTCTCCCTCTCTCTCATCCTTTTCCCCTGCCTCTGCTTTACCACCCACACACTTGTTCCCCACCCCCCCTCTTCTCTTTCATTATCTCTTTCTCTTCCATGCTTCTCCACCAGTGTGACTTCAGTCCAACACAAGTAAGAAAGAACTGTGGAAAGATTCCTCCAGTGGAAGCTAACTTATCTGGGATGAAAAGGACATAACGGTGCCGACAGTACAGGGAGGCCTATCAATAATATAGAAGACAAGACCAGTGCTGCAACCAACAAAGAAGAACAGAGGGAGCTGGATGAAGACCAGAGAGATGGAACGATGCGTTAGATGGAGGGATAAAGGGATAAATAAAAGAGAGCAGGGGGGTGAGAGAGAGAGGAGACAGAGAAAGTGGATGCAGCATCCTCTGCTTGGCTTGTTTTAACTTACTAGAACCACCGCCCATGGGGGCACCAGCGACTGCACCTGAGAAGGAGGGAGAGAGGGGGAGGAACAAAAGAAAGAGGATAAGTATCTGTTTATTTATGCATTCATTTGTCAAAGTCTTCCCTCCCTCATTTATCATACTCTGTAGAAAGAGCAAGTACATCAGCGTTCTTCAAATCTGGCCTGAGTGGGTGCAGGCTTTTGCTCCAACCCAGTACCAAATACACCTGATTCAACCAATTAACTACCGTTGATAATTTGTCCATTAATCAGTTAAATCTGTTGTGTTGGTGCTGGACGGGAACAAAAGCCTGCACATTCCGTGGGACCAGGACAGAGGAACACTGATCTATGTGCAGTTAGTGGCAGGATGGGAGTAGCTGACCTAGATGATTATTTTATGATCGCTAGCCCCCCCCCCCCCCCCCCACACTACACAGCTTTGTTCTCTGCTCTTAGGTAAAGGGGAAAGAACTCTGCGTCTAGATTTCTCTCTCTATCTCTTCCCCTCACTTTCTCTCTTTTCTTCCCCCTGTCCTTCTCTCTTTTTTTACGTAACTCATCACTCTCTTATTCTCTCCTTTCATTCAGGACATTGGATGGAGACGTCTGGGGATTCCACATGCATCCTTCTTACATGTGTAACAATTCCAGTAAAAAGTGTCTGCTAAATGGCATATATATTACATATTATATATAATACAATTTGTGTTTCAGAATACTTCATCCCTTGAAATCAATTGATTACCAACCCAGTTTTAGTAATTACATAGTTGTTACACTGTTACAGATCAACAACAGTGCATAATACAAACCATTTTGGGTGACTATACTTGACAAAACTACAGTAAGTTGAAAAAGTAAAACTCGCAAACATTTATTGTTACTAGGTACAGCAGCAGTTTTCTTTCTATTCAGCGTACCTATAGTAAGTTGACATTAGAATAGAATATTCTAGAATTAACTTTCTGTATGAGTGAGCTGTATAAGAGGGACAAAGGGTTCATAGAATAGAACTGGGATAGAACTGGGGCACATACAGGTGTTAGGGGATCCGTTGGGTGTGGGCAGGTATGAGCCGGCCTTCCAGGACTTGGCTTTGAAGCCCTTCTTGCAGCGCTGACAGTCCTGTCCCGTGGTGTTGTGTTCACACTGACACTGGAGGTCTCCCTCCTGCAGCAGGCACAGCGATGCATGTAGGTTACACTTACACCTGGGTACAGGAGACAGGAGGAAGGAGGAAGGATGTGAGTGTGTGAAAGGAGAGATGTGTGTGACTGTTTATGCATGTGCCAGATGTTTACACCAAGAGGGGATGACAAGTGAGTGAGTGTGTGGGGGTGTGTCTGAGTGTGTGAAAGGGTAGCAAAGGCACAGGAGTGAGTGTGTACTATATTGTACATTGCAGCGACCTTGATCCAACACCTAGGCACCTCGTCAACAGATTCACATCCCTTGACGTAACAGTAAAGGTGTTGGGTTCAAGCCCCAGTCAGGGCTACCTACTGACTCCCTAACAATATTTTAAATTAAACAATAACAAAGTTGACCTAAACCAGAAGAATGACAAGTTTTGTATTATATATCACAGAAACGTTTGCAGGTTACATTTAGACACCTGAGTGTAGGGGAGAGAGGAGCAGTAGGAAGTCTCTTACATGCTGACTAGACCGGTTGCAAGCGTGTTGATTTTGTCCATCCACACCAGACGTGATCAGGACACGCAGGTTGAAATATCAAAATTAACTCTGAACTAACTATATTCATTTGGGGACAGGTCAAAAAGTATTAAACATCCATGGCAATTTAGCTAGCTAGCTTGCTGTTGCTAGCTAATTTGTCCTGGGATATAAACATTGGGTTGTTATTTTACCTGAAATGCACAAGGTCCTCTACTCTGACAATTAATCCACAGATAAAAGGGTAAACAGTTTGCTTCTAGTAATCTCTCCTCCTTCAGGGTTCTTCTTCTTCAGACTTTATATGGCGGTTGGCAAACAACTTTAAGGTGCGTTACCACTACCAACTGGACTGGAGTGTGGACTTCAGTTCATCTTTCAATCACCCACGTGGGTATATACTCCTAAAAACCAATGGGGAGATGGGAGAGGCGGGACTTGCAGCGCATCAAACGTCACAAATAGAACCACGTTCTATTTTAGCGCCTGGCTACGCAGACGCATGCGAGCAATTCGGATGCATTGATTAAATAGCATGCATGTGTACATTTATTTTGCAACGCTCGCGCACGTGCGTGAGTGGTGTGGCCAGCATGTTAGACACCTGGGTGGAGGGGAGAGAGGAGCAGCAATAGTAGGTGTGTGAACTCTAACTTGATTATAGTGAACACTTGGCAAAGTGTCATTTATACACACTTGCATTCAAGAGACAATAAGGATGAATACAATGTGGATCTGGTACCATAACATCATTGACAGACAGCTCTGAACTCTCACTGATGCACACTCAAAACTACTGCTTGTTGTTCAAGAATAAATCTGCTCAATTTGGTCGATAATTGCCAGGAAACCCGGGCTGATAGGTTTGTGCGTTTGAGTGTGCATGTTTGCGTACGTGCGTGCATGCGTGTTGTGTGCGCACATATTTATGTGTGTGTGTTTGCTCGCATGCTTGTGTGTGACAAGGGGCAGAGCCCAGGTGGGTTGGTCCAGCAATAAGAATCATGAGACAGAAAATGAGGATCTTGAGGATGTCATGGTGGCTCTGACTTTAAATTACAGTCTTTTCCAGATGAGCGGCTGGATTCCAATCTGGTTTGTTCCGCTGGAGTGGACAGCTATCCGTCTACATCAAATATTCAATGAATGGGCCCTGTACACTGGCAAAATTACTACTTCAAGCTTCCTTCATCACTTCTCTGTCTCTCCCTCTCTCCATCTGGCCCCTTTCTTTCTCTTTCTCTCTCTCAATCTCCCCTCTCTCTCTCAAATCAAATCAAATTGTATTTGTAACATGCGCCGACTACAACGCATCACCTTACAGTGAAATTAAATGCTTACTTACAAGCCCTTAACCAACAAGGCAGTTTAAAAAATACAAATGAGAATAAGAAATAAAAGTTACAAGTAGATAAAGAGCAGCAGTAAAATAACAATAGCGAGACTATATACAGGGGGTACCGGTACAGAGTCAATGTGCAGGGGCACCGGTTAGTTGAGGTAATTGAGGTAATATGTACATGTAGGTAAAGTTATTAAAGTGACTATACATAGATAATAATAAAAGATAGTAGCAGCGGTGTAAAAGGGGGGGGGGGGGGAAATACAAATAGTCTTGGTAGCCATTTGATTAGATGTTCAGGAGTCTGATGGCTTGGGGGTAGAAGCTGTTTAGAAGCCTCTTGGACCTAGACTTGGTGCTCCGGTACCGCTTGCCGTGCGGTAGCAGAGAGAATAGTCCATGACAAGCGTGGCTGGAATCAATTTTTAGGGCCTTCCTCTGACACCGCCTGGTATAGAGGTCCTGGATGGCAGGAAGCTTGGCCCCAGTGATGTACTGGGCCGTACACTCTCTCTCTCTACCTCGTCTCTCTAGTTTCAGATGTACACCTCCCTCCCTGCGTCACCAGTCCTCTCCTTTAACTGCATTACCTACATTATTACCTTTCGTTCCATTATAGCACCTAACTCCAGCACATAGTGGAGGAGTGTACACTAACACCCCAATCCACAAAGCATCTCAGAGTACGAGTGATAGGATCTAGGATCTGTTCATATAATATTATTCATTATGATCTAAAAGGAAAATCTGACCCTAGATCAGCACTCCTACTCTGAGACACTATGTGGATACGGACCCTGGACCAAATCTATAGATATGTAACGCCCTGGACCAGAGCTTTAGAGATGTAACGCCCTGGACCAGAGCTTTAGAGATGTAACGCCCTGGACCAGAGCTTTAGAGATGTAACGCCCTGGACCAGAGCTTTAGAGATGTAACGCCCTGGACCAGAGCTTTAGAGATGTAACGCCCTGGACCAGAGCTTTAGAGATGTAACGCCCTGGACCAGAGCTTTAGAGATGTAACGCCCTGGACCAGGGCTTTAGAGATGTAACGCCCTGGACCAGAGCTTTAGAAATGCAACGCCCTGGACCAGAGCTTTAGAAATGCAACGCCCTGGACCAGAGCTTTAGAGATGTAACGCCCTGGACCAGAGCTTTAGAAATGTAACGCCCTGGACCAGAGCTTTAGAAATGTAACGCCCTGGACCATAGCTGTAGAGATGTAACGCCCTGGACCAGAGCTTTAGAGATGTAACGCCCTGGACCAGAGCTTTAGATATGTAACGCCCTGGACCAGAGCTTTATAGATGTAACACCCTGGACCAGAGCTTTAGAGATGTAACGCCCTGGACCAGAGCTTTAGAGATGTAACGCCCTGGACCAGAGCTTTATAGATGTAACGCCCTGGACCAGAGCTTTAGAGATGTAACGCCCTGGACCAGAGCTTTAGAGATGTAACGCCCTGGACCAGAGCTTTAGAGATGTAACGCCCTGGACCAGAGCTTTATAGATGTAACGCCCTGGACCAGAGCTTTAGAGATGTAACGCCCTGGACCAGAGCTTTAGATATGTAACACCCTGGACCAGAGCTTTATAGATGTAACGCCCTGGACCAGAGCTTTAGAGATGTAACGCCCTGGACCAGAGCTTTAGAGATGTAACGCCCTGGACCAGAGCTTTAGATATGTAACACCCTGGACCAGAGCTTTATAGATCACTGTGAATCACTGAATCCATTCAGAGAGAAGCACAGCCCCATATTCACTTAGACACATATACGTACACGCACGCACACACACACGCAAACAGATGCGCGTATACATTGAGTATACCAAACATTAGGAACATTTTCCCAATATTGAGTTGCACCCCTGACTTTTTTTTACCCTCAGACCAGCCTAAATTCATCGGGGCATGGACTCTACGAGGTGTTGAAAGTGTTCCACAGGGATGGGGGCCCATGTTGACTCCAATGCTTCCCACAGTTGTGTCAAGTTGGCTGGATGTCCTTTGGGTGCTGGACCATTCTTGATACACACGGAAAACTGATGAGTGTGAAAAACCCAGCAGCGCTGCAGTTCTTGACACAAACCGGTGCGCCTGGCACCTCCTACCATACCCCATTCAAAGGCACTTATATTTTTTGTCTTGCCAGTTCACCCTCTGAATGGCACACATACAATCCATGTCTCAATTGTCTCAAGGTGTAAAAATCATTCTTTAATCTTAAGGATCCGCTCCTTTAAAAAAAAATATTGACGCCTCAAATTACATACCCAAATCTAACTGCCTGTAGCTCAGGACCTGAAGCAAGGATATGCATATTCTTGATACCATTTGAAAGGAAACACTTTGAAGTTTGTGGAAATGTGAAATGAATGTAGGAGAATATAACACATTATATCTGGTAAAAGATAATACAAAGAACAATCATCTTTGAAATGCAAGAGAAATGCGCAATTTAGATTTTGGCCACCGGATGGCAGCATTGTACGTGCAAAGTTTTAGACTGATCCAATGAACCATCACATTTCTGTTCAACATTTTGTGTTAAGACTGCTCAAATGTGCCTAATTGGTCTATTCATAATTGTTTTAGTTCATAACTGTGCACTCTCCTCAAACAATAGCATGGTATTATTTCACTGTAATAGCTACTGTAAATTTGACAGTGTAGTTAGATTAACAATAATTTAAGCTTTCTGCCAATATCAGATATGTCTGTCCGGGAAATTTTCGTGTTACTTACAATGTCATGCTAATCACATTAGCACACATTAGCTCAACTGTACCGAGGGTGGGATATCAATCTGTAGAGATCCTTAAGAGGATTTATTAACCTTAACCTGTCTCCTCCCCTTCATCTACACTGACTGAAGTGGATTTAACAAGAGACATCAATAAGGGATAATAGCTTTGACCTGGATTCACCTGTTCAGTCAATGTCATGGAAAGAGCAGGTGTTGGACATCTGGACATCTCTTTTTCTAGGCAGGTTTACTGGACATCTCTCTTTCTATGGGGCAGGTTTAATGGACATCTCTCTTTCTATGAGGCAGGTTTACTGGACATCTCTCTTTCTATGAGGCAGGTTTACTGGACATCTCTCTTTCTACGAGGCGGGTTTACTGGACATCTCTCTTTCTATGAGGCAGGTTTACTGGACATCTCTCTTTCTATGGGGCAGGTTTACTGGACATCTCTCTTTCTACGGGGCAGGTTTACTGGACATCTCTCTTTCTATGGGGCAGGTTTACTGGACATCTCTCTTTCTATGAGGCAGGTTTACTGGACATCTCTCTTTCTATGGGGCAGGTTTACTGGACATCTCTCTTTCTATGGGGCAGGTTTACTGGACATCTCTCTTTCTATGAGGCAGGTTTACTGGACATCTCTCTTTCTATGGGGCAGGTTTACTGGACATCTCTCTTTCTATGGGGCAGGTTTACTGGACATCTCTCTTTCTATGAGGCAGGTTTACTGGACATCTCTCTTTCTACGGGGCAGGTTTACTGGACATCTCTCTTTCTATGGGGCAGGTTTACTGGACATCTCTCTTTCTATGGGGCAGGTTTACTGGACATCTCTCTTTCTATGGGGCAGGTTTAATGGACATCTCTCTTTCTATGGGGCAGGTTTACTGGACATCTCTCTTTCTATGAGGCAGGTTTACTGGACATCTCTCTTTCTATGGGGCAGGTTTACTGGACATCTCTCTTTCTATGGGGCAGGTTTACTGGACATCTCTCTTTCTATGAGGCAGGTTTACTGGACATCTCTCTTTCTATGGGGCAGGTTTACTGGACATCTCTCTTTCTATGGGGCAGGTTTACTGGACATCTCTCTTTCTATGAGGCAGGTTTACTGGACATCTCTCTTTCTACGGGGCAGGTTTACTGGACATCTCTCTTTCTATGGGGCAGGTTTACTGGACATCTCTCTTTCTATGGGGCAGGTTTACTGGACATCTCTCTTTCTATGGGGCAGGTTTAATGGACATCTCTCGTTCTATGGGGCAGGTTTACTGGACATCTCTCTTTCTACGAGGCGGGTTTACTGGACATCTCTCGTTCTATGAGGCGGGTTTAATGGACATCTCTCTTTCTATGGGGCAGGTTTACTGGACATCTCTCTTTCTATGGGGCAGGTTTACTGGACATCTCTCTTTCTATGGGGCAGGTTTACTGGACATCTCTCTTTCTATGGGGCAGGTTTACTGGACATCTCTCTTTCTATGGGGCAGGTTTACTGGACATCTCTCTTTCTACGGGGCAGGTTTACTGGACATCTCTTTCTATGGGGCAGGTTTACTGGACATCTCTCTTTCTACGGGGCAGGTTTACTGGACATCTCTTTCTATGGGGCAGGTTTACTGGACATCTCTCGTTCTATGAGGCAGGTTTACTGGACATCTCTCTTTCTATGGGGCAGGTTTACTGGACATCTCTCTTTCTATGGGGCAGGTTTACTGGACATCTCTCTTTCTATGAGGCAGGTTTACTGGACATCTCTCTTTCTATGGGGCAGGTTTACTGGACATCTCTCTTTCTACGGGGCAGGTTTACTGGACATCTCTCTTTCTACGAGGCGGGTTTACTGGACATCTCTCTTTCTATGGGGCAGGTTTACTGGACATCTCTCTTTCTATGAGGCAGGTTTACTGGACATCTCTCTTTCTACGGGGCAGGTTTACTGGACATCTCTCTTTCTATGAGGCAGGTTTACTGGACATCTCTCTTTCTATGGGGCAGGTTTAATGGACATCTCTCTTTCTATGGGGCAGGTTTACTGGACATCTCTCTTTCTATGGGGCAGGTTTACTGGACATCTCTCTTTCTATGGGGCAGTTTTACTGGACATCTCTCTTTCTATGAGGCGGGTTTACTGGACATCTCTCTATGGGGCAGGTTTACTGGACATCTCTCTTTCTATGGGGCAGGTTTACTGGACATCTCTCTTTCTATGGGGCAGGTTTACTGGACATCTCTCTTTCTATGGGGCAGGTTTACTGGACATCTCTCTTTCTATGGGGCAGGTTTAATGGACATCTCTCTTTCTATGGGGCAGGTTTACTGGACATCTCTCTTTCTATGGGGCAGGTTTACTGGACATCTCTCTTTCTATGGGGCGGGTTTACTGGACATCTCTCTTTCTATGAGGCAGGTTTACTGGACATCTCTCTTTCTATGGGGCAGGTTTACTGGACATCTCTCTTTCTATGGGGCAGGTTTACTGGACATCTCTCTTTCTATGAGGCAGGTTTACTGGACATCTCTCTTTCTATGAGGCAGGTTTACTGGACATCTCTCTTTCTATGAGGCAGGTTTACTGGACATCTCTCTTTCTATGGGGCAGGTTTACTGCGTACCCCTATGAGCCATCCTGGTGCATTACTCAGAGAGAGGATGTGACAGAGGACAGATCAGAGAGAGTGTTTGTGTGTGTGAGTATATGTGTGTGACTACAGTAAAGGGATCCAGGGATGACTGAAACAAGATCTCACAGTTTGACCAATTTAACTTCAGATACCGACGTTTGTCCCCATTTCTCCAAACGTCAAATTTCAAAGTTGCTCCAAACATGACACTTCTAAGTGTTTTGGACAACCTGGGTTGCTCCGCTGCTGTTTCCGGCACCTCACAGCTGTTTAAGTTTAGGCATTAATTCCGAATGGGTAAATTAAGGGTTAATGTTTGGGATATGGTAAAAAAAAAATGCTGCCCGTCACTGGGATTGAATACGTGACCCTCGGAGCCGGAGCTCGTAGTTTACACCCATCCGCCACCCCAATCCACAAGACCCTAGCAAAACCAATGCTTATTTGTTGCCAATAGTGCCTAGTGGCCGGTTTTGAAAGCATCTCCTGTCGTCCTGGGTACCGTGCGGACATCGGATTTCGAAGTAGATCTTGAGCAATGGCCTGACTGACTGACAGGCTACCCCGTTACTGTACCTTATCAGCACCTGTGGATTGTTTTATCTTCAGGAATAAATCTTACTAGGAAAATAGAGTAGAGTAGATCTAGAATTTGTATGTCTTGATCAAAACAATGAGTGGTTTGCCAAGTACTGTGTTGTTCCTGGAATAATGGTGTACCGGTCAGAGTGTATAGAGGATTATAGGCTTCCCTTATGTCAATTAGAGTCATGTCAACTGAAGAACATACAACCACGTCTTGATACATGCATTTAGCAAGAGAAAAGGTCTGTCCTCCTTCTCTCGCTCTCGTTCTATTGCTCTCGCAAACACACACTTGCATGTAGTGCTCCCACTCCTGCATGCACACACACACACACCCAGAAAGTATAATTAGACAAGTATAGGTACAGTAGGGGTGAAAAATTACAGGAACTTTCAATGAATTCCCTAGTTTTCCAGAAATCCTGGTTGGAGGATTTATTCCCTCCTGATTCCGGGAATCCTCCAAGCTGGATTTCGGGAAAACTAGGGAATTTATTGAATGTTACCCTAAGTCTACATAATCCCACCCCTTTTCAGTGCTTTTTCTTTTATTTGCAGCCTAATGAACATGACCCAGGGCTGGTTAAAGCACAAACCAAAACTTGTAGCAAGATTCTGCAGCCCACCCTTAACCTGCTTTCTCCAACTCCTGACACACACACACCTTCCCCCTCTCCCATCTCCACCCCGGAACTACTGTCTTCTTCCAGATGAGTGATTGTAACACTCAGTCCCTCTGCACACTAATAATACATGGGCCACAATCACAATATGTTAATGTCTGACTGCTGCATCTCCCCCACTGCAGTCATCAAACTGAAGTGAGTGGAGCAGAGAGGGAGGGAGCTCTTAGCTGAGGACAGGACATCAGGATCCATCAGAGAGAGAGAGAGACGGTACAGAGAGAGAGAGCGAGAGAGAGACGGTACAGAGAGAGAGATGGAGAGAGAGACGGTACAGAGAGAGAGATGGAGAGAGAGACGGTACAGAGAGAGAGATGGAGAGAGAGACGGTACAGAGAGAGAGACGGTACAGAGAGAGAGAGTGAGAGAGAGAGACGGTACAGAGAGAGAGATAGAGAGAGAGAGACGGTACAGAGAGAGAGATAGAGAGAGAGACGGTACAGAGAGAGAGACGGTACAGAGAGAGAGACGGTACAGAGAGAGAGAGCGAGAGAGAGACGGTACAGAGAGAGAGATAGAGAGAGAGACGGTACAGAGAGAGAGAGCGAGAGAGAGACGGTACAGAGAGAGAGCTAGAGAGAGAGACGGTACAGAGAGAGAGAGCGAGAGAGAGACGGTACAGAGAGAGAGATAGAGAGAGACGGTACAGAGAGAGAGAGAGAGAGAGGCGGTACAGAGAGAGAGAGCGAGAGAGAGAGACGGTACAGAGAGAGAGAGCGAGAGAGAGACGGTACAGAGAGAGAGAGAGAGACGGTACAGAGAGAGAGAGAGAGACGGTACAGAGAGAGAGAGCGAGAGAGAGAGACGGTACAGAGAGAGAGAGAGACGGTACAGAGAGAGAGAGCGAGAGAGAGAGACGGTACAGAGAGCGAGAGAGAGACGGTACAGAGAGAGAGAGAGAGACGGTACAGAGAGAGAGAGAGAGACGGTACAGAGAGAGAGAGCGAGAGAGAGACGGTACAGAGAGAGAGTAAATCGACAGTACACCGTGGCTAACTATTTGACTATGGTTACTGATCAAAACCTTAGAAAAACCTTGACAAAGTACAGGCTCAGTGAGCACAGCCTTGCCATTGAGAAGGGTAGACACAGGAAAACCTGGCTCCCTGTAGAGGAAAGGCTGTGCAACCACTGCACAATAGCAGAACCTGAGACGGAGCTGCATTTCCTGACAAAATGTAAAAAATATAAAACAATTAGAGAGTGTCATTTCCCCAAATTTGAAACTCTTATTCAAGGTTTCAAAGACCTCTCTGATGAGGATAGGCTACCCGTCCTGTTGGGGGAGGACACAGAGAGCTGTGGGTTGGCAGCGCACTACATTGCTGCCTGCCATAAGTTGAGGGACAGTGTCTGACAGACCAATCAACCTGCACATGTACTCTACTGTATGTTTATTGTTATTGTTGAATGTAAGGTTATTTTGACACTTAGTTATTGTTGTTACTGTTGTCCCGTTGACCATTTTGATTCTCATTTTTATATTGTAAATAAGCTTTGGCAATATGTACATTGTTACGTCATGCCAATAAAGCAAATTGAATTGAATTGAATTGAATTGAGAGAGACGGTACAGAGAGAGAGAGAGAGAGAGAGACGGTACAGAGAGAGAGAGCGAGAGAGAGAGACGGTACAGAGAGAGAGAGCGAGAGAGAGACGGTACAGAGAGAGAGATAGAGAGAGAGACGGTACAGAGAGAGAGAGAGCGATAGAGAGAGACGGTAGAGAGAGAGAGAGCGAGAGAGAGGCGGTACAGAGAGAGAGAGAGAGGGTATAGAGAGAGAGAGAGAGACGGTACAGAGAGAGAGAGCGAGAGAGAGAGACGGTACAGAGAGAGAGAGAGAGAGAGAGACGGTACAGAGAGCGAGAGAGAGACGGTACAGAGAGAGAGAGAGAGAGACGGTACAGAGAGAGAGAGAGAGAGACGGTACAGAGAGAGAGAGAGAGAGACGGTACAGAGAGAGAGAGAGAGAGACGGTACAGAGAGAGAGAGCGAGAGAGAGACTGTACAGAGAGAGAGCGAGAGAGAGACGGTACAGAGAGAGAGAGAGAGAGAGAGAGAGACGGTACAGAGAGAGAGAGACGGTACAGAGAGAGAGAGAGCGAGAGAGAGACGGTACAGAGAGAGAGAGAGAGCGAGAGAGACGGTACAGAGAGAGAGCGAGAGAGAGACGGTACAGAGAGAGAGAGCGAGAGAGAGAGACGGTACAGAGAGAGAGAGCGAGAGAGAGACGGTACAGAGAGAGAGAGCGAGAGAGAGACGGTACAGAGAGAGAGAGAGCGAGAGAGAGACGGTACAGAAAGAGAGCGAGAGAGAGAGACGGTACAGAGAGAGAGAGACGGTACAGAGAGAGAGCGAGAGAGAGAGACGGTACAGAGAGAGAGAGACGGTACAGAGAGAGAGCGAGAGAGAGACGGTACAGAGAGAGAGCGAGAGAGAGACGGTACAGAGAGAGAGATAGAGAGAGAGACGGTACAGAGAGAGAGATAGAGAGAGAGACGGTACAGAGAGAGAGAGCGAGAGAGAGACGGTACAGAGAGAGAGATAGGGAGAGAGACGGTACAGAGAGAGAGAGCGAGAGAGAGACGGTACAGAGAGAGAGAGCGAGAGAGAGACGGTACAGAGAGAGAGATAGAGAGAGAGAGAGACGGTACAGAGAGAGAGAGCGAGAGAGAGAGACGGTACAGAGAGAGAGAGCGAGAGAGAGACGGTACAGAGAGAGAGAGCGAGAGAGAGATGGTACAGAGAGAGAGAGAGACGGTACAGAGAGAGAGAGCGAGAGACGGTACAGAGAGAGAGAGCGAGAGAGAGACGGTACAGAGAGAGAGAGAGAGACGGTACAGAGAGAGAGAGAGAGACGGTACAGAGAGAGAGAGCGAGAGAGAGAGACGGTACAGAGAGAGAGAGCGAGAGAGAGAGACGGTACAGAGAGAGAGAGCGAGAGAGAGACGGTACAGAGAGAGAGAGAGAGACGGTACAGAGAGAGAGAGCGAGAGAGAGAGACGGTACAGAGAGAGAGAGCGAGAGAGAGACGGTACAGAGAGAGAGAGCGAGAGAGAGAGACGGTACAGAGAGAGAGAGAGCTAGAGAGAGGCGGTACAGAGAGAGAGAGAGAGACGGTACAGAGAGAGAGAGAGCGAGAGAGAGAGACGGTACAGAGAGAGAGAGCGAGAGAGAGACGGTACAGAGAGAGAGATAGAGAGAGAGACGGTACAGAGAGAGAGAGACGGTACAGAGAGAGAGAGACGGTACAGAGAGAGAGAGCGAGAGAGAGAGACGGTACAGAGAGAGAGAGAGCGAGAGAGAGGCGGTACAGAGAGAGAGAGAGAGAGGGTACAGAGAGAGAGAGAGAGAGACGGTACAGAGAGAGAGAGCGAGAGAGAGAGACGGTACAGAGAGAGAGAGAGAGACGGTACAGAGAGCGAGAGAGAGACGGTACAGAGAGAGAGAGAGAGACGGTACAGAGAGAGCGAGAGAGAGGCGGTACAGAGAGAGAGAGAGAGAGGGTACAGAGAGAGAGAGAGAGAGAGACGGTACAGAGAGAGAGAGCGAGAGAGAGAGACGGTACAGAGAGAGAGAGAGAGAGAGAGACGGTACAGAGAGCGAGAGAGAGATGGTACAGAGAGAGAGAGAGAGAGAGACGGTACAGAGAGAGAGAGAGAGAGATGGTACAGAGAGAGAGAGAGAGAGAGACGGTAGAGAGAGAGAGAGAGACGGTACAGAGAGAGAGAGAGAGAGAGACGGTACAGAGAGAGAGAGCGAGAGAGAGACGGTACAGAGAGAGAGAGAGAGACGGTACAGAGAGAGAGAGAGAGACGGTACAGAGAGAGAGAGCGAGAGAGAGAGACGGTACAGAGAGAGAGAGCGAGAGAGAGACGGTACAGAGAGAGAGATAGAGAGAGAGACGGTACAGAGAGAGAGAGAGCGATAGAGAGAGACGGTAGAGAGAGAGAGAGCGAGAGAGAGGCGGTACAGAGAGAGAGAGAGAGGGTATAGAGAGAGAGAGAGAGACGGTACAGAGAGAGAGAGCGAGAGAGAGAGACGGTACAGAGAGAGAGAGAGAGAGAGAGACGGTACAGAGAGCGAGAGAGAGACGGTACAGAGAGAGAGAGAGAGAGACGGTACAGAGAGAGAGAGAGAGAGACGGTACAGAGAGAGAGAGAGAGAGACGGTACAGAGAGAGAGAGAGAGAGACGGTACAGAGAGAGAGAGCGAGAGAGAGACTGTACAGAGAGAGAGCGAGAGAGAGACGGTACAGAGAGAGAGAGAGAGAGAGAGAGAGACGGTACAGAGAGAGAGAGACGGTACAGAGAGAGAGAGAGCGAGAGAGAGACGGTACAGAGAGAGAGAGAGAGCGAGAGAGACGGTACAGAGAGAGAGCGAGAGAGAGACGGTACAGAGAGAGAGAGCGAGAGAGAGAGACGGTACAGAGAGAGAGAGCGAGAGAGAGAGACGGTACAGAGAGAGAGAGCGAGAGAGAGACGGTACAGAGAGAGAGAGAGCGAGAGAGAGACGGTACAGAAAGAGAGCGAGAGAGAGAGACGGTACAGAGAGAGAGAGACGGTACAGAGAGAGAGCGAGAGAGAGAGACGGTACAGAGAGAGAGAGACGGTACAGAGAGAGAGCGAGAGAGAGACGGTACAGAGAGAGAGCGAGAGAGAGACGGTACAGAGAGAGAGATAGAGAGAGAGACGGTACAGAGAGAGAGATAGAGAGAGAGACGGTACAGAGAGAGAGAGCGAGAGAGAGACGGTACAGAGAGAGAGATAGGGAGAGAGACGGTACAGAGAGAGAGAGCGAGAGAGAGACGGTACAGAGAGAGAGAGCGAGAGAGAGACGGTACAGAGAGAGAGATAGAGAGAGAGAGAGACGGTACAGAGAGAGAGAGCGAGAGAGAGAGACGGTACAGAGAGAGAGAGCGAGAGAGAGACGGTACAGAGAGAGAGAGCGAGAGAGAGATGGTACAGAGAGAGAGAGAGACGGTACAGAGAGAGAGAGCGAGAGACGGTACAGAGAGAGAGAGCGAGAGAGAGACGGTACAGAGAGAGAGAGAGAGACGGTACAGAGAGAGAGAGAGAGACGGTACAGAGAGAGAGAGCGAGAGAGAGAGACGGTACAGAGAGAGAGAGCGAGAGAGAGAGACGGTACAGAGAGAGAGAGCGAGAGAGAGACGGTACAGAGAGAGAGAGAGAGACGGTACAGAGAGAGAGAGCGAGAGAGAGAGACGGTACAGAGAGAGAGAGCGAGAGAGAGACGGTACAGAGAGAGAGAGCGAGAGAGAGAGACGGTACAGAGAGAGAGAGAGCTAGAGAGAGGCGGTACAGAGAGAGAGAGAGAGACGGTACAGAGAGAGAGAGCGAGAGAGAGAGACGGTACAGAGAGAGAGAGCGAGAGAGAGACGGTACAGAGAGAGAGATAGAGAGAGAGACGGTACAGAGAGAGAGAGACGGTACAGAGAGAGAGAGACGGTACAGAGAGAGAGAGCGAGAGAGAGAGACGGTACAGAGAGAGAGAGCGAGAGAGAGAGACGGTACAGAGAGAGAGAGAGCGAGAGAGAGGCGGTACAGAGAGAGAGAGAGAGAGGGTACAGAGAGAGAGAGAGAGACGGTACAGAGAGAGAGAGCGAGAGAGAGAGACGGTACAGAGAGAGAGAGAGAGACGGTACAGAGAGCGAGAGAGAGACGGTACAGAGAGAGAGAGAGAGACGGTACAGAGAGAGCGAGAGAGAGGCGGTACAGAGAGAGAGAGAGAGAGGGTACAGAGAGAGAGAGAGAGAGAGACGGTACAGAGAGAGAGAGCGAGAGAGAGAGACGGTACAGAGAGAGAGAGAGAGAGAGAGAGACGGTACTGAGAGCGAGAGAGAGATGGTACAGAGAGAGAGAGAGAGAGAGACGGTACAGAGAGAGAGAGAGAGAGATGGTACAGAGAGAGAGAGAGAGAGAGACGGTACAGAGAGAGAGAGAGAGAGAGACGGTACAGAGAGAGAGAGAGAGAGAGAGACGGTACAGAGAGAGAGAGCGAGAGAGAGATGGTACAGAGAGAGCGAGAGAGAGACGGTACAGAGAGAGAGAGAGACGGTACAGAGAGAGAGAGAGCGAGAGAGAGACGGTACAGAGAGAGAGCGAGAGAGAGACGGTACAGAGAGAGAGCGAGAGAGAGACGGTACAGAAAGAGAGCGAGAGAGAGAGACGGTACAGAGAGAGACGGTACAGAGAGAGAGAGCGAGAGAGAGAGACGGTACAGAGAGAGACGGTGCAGAGAGAGAGAGAGAGACGGTACAGAGAGAGCGAGAGAGAGACGGTACAGAGAGAGCGAGAGAGAGACGGTACAGAGAGAGCGAGAGAGAGACGGTACAGAGAGAGCGAGAGAGAGACGGTACAGAGAGAGAGAGAGAGAGAGAGACGGTACAGAGAGAGAGAGCGAGAGAGAGACGGTACAGAGAGAGAGAGAGCGAGAGAGAGACGGTACAGAGAGAGAGAGCGAGAGAGAGACGGTACAGAGAGAGAGAGCGAGAGAGAGACGGTACAGAGAGAGAGAGCGAGAGACGGTACAGAGAGAGAGAGAGAGAGACGGTACAGAGAGAGAGCGAGAGAGAGACTGTACAGAGAGAGAGCGAGAGAGACGGTACAGAGAGAGAGAGAGAGAGAGAGACGGTACAGAGAGAGAGATGGAGAGAGAGACGGTACAGAGAGAGAGACGGTACAGAGAGAGAGAGTGAGAGAGAGAGACGGTACAGAGAGAGAGATAGAGAGAGAGAGACGGTACAGAGAGAGAGACGGTACAGAGAGAGAGACGGTACAGAGAGAGAGACGGTACAGAGAGAGAGAGCGAGAGAGAGACGGTACAGAGAGAGAGATAGAGAGACGGTACAGAGAGAGAGAGCGAGAGAGAGACGGTACAGAGAGAGAGATAGAGAGAGAGACGGTACAGAGAGAGAGAGCGAGAGAGAGACGGTACAGAGAGAGAGATAGAGAGAGACGGTACAGAGAGAGAGAGAGAGAGAGGCGGTACAGAGAGAGAGAGCGAGAGAGAGAGACGGTACAGAGAGAGAGAGCGAGAGAGAGACGGTACAGAGAGAGAGAGAGAGACGGTACAGAGAGAGAGAGAGAGACGGTACAGAGAGAGAGAGCGAGAGAGAGAGACGGTACAGAGAGAGAGAGAGACGGTACAGAGAGAGAGAGCGAGAGAGAGAGACGGTACAGAGAGAGAGATAGAGAGAGAGAGACGGTACAGAGAGAGAGATAGAGAGAGAGACGGTACAGAGAGAGAGACGGTACAGAGAGAGAGACGGTACAGAGAGAGAGAGCGAGAGAGAGACGGTACAGAGAGAGAGATAGAGAGAGAGACGGTACAGAGAGAGAGAGCGAGAGAGAGACGGTACAGAGAGAGAGATAGAGAGAGAGACGGTACAGAGAGAGAGAGCGAGAGAGAGACGGTACAGAGAGAGAGATAGAGAGAGACAGTACAGAGAGAGAGAGAGAGAGAGGCGGTACAGAGAGAGAGAGCGAGAGAGAGAGACGGTACAGAGAGAGAGAGCGAGAGAGAGACGGTACAGAGAGAGAGAGAGAGACGGTACAGAGAGAGAGAGCGAGAGAGAGACGGTACAGAGAGAGAGTAAATCGACAGTACACCGTGGCTAACTATTTGACTATGGTTACTGATCAAAACCTTAGAAAAACCTTGACAAAGTACAGGCTCAGTGAGCACAGCCTTGCCATTGAGAAGGGTAGACACAGGAAAACCTGGCTCCCTGTAGAGGAAAGGCTGTGCAACCACTGCACAATAGCAGAACCTGAGACGGAGCTGCATTTCCTGACAAAATGTAAAAAATATAAAACAATTAGAGAGTGTCATTTCCCCAAATTTGAAACTCTTATTCAAGGTTTCAAAGACCTCTCTGATGAGGATAGGCTACCCGTCCTGTTGGGGGAGGACACAGAGAGCTGTGG
Organism: Salvelinus fontinalis; assembly: GCF_029448725.1. NCBI lineage: Eukaryota > Metazoa > Chordata > Actinopteri > Salmoniformes > Salmonidae > Salvelinus > Salvelinus fontinalis. The sequence goes on from NC_074685.1 coordinate 13,173,845, forward strand.
GTTGGCAGCGCACTACATTGCTGCCTGCCATAAGTTGAGGGACAGTGTCTGACAGACCAATCAACCTGCACATGTACTCTACTGTATGTTTATTGTTATTGTTGAATGTAAGGTTATTTTGACACTTAGTTATTGTTGTTACTGTTGTCCCGTTGACCATTTTGATTCTCATTTTTATATTGTAAATAAGCTTTGGCAATATGTACATTGTTACGTCATGCCAATAAAGCAAATTGAATTGAATTGAATTGAATTGAGAGAGACGGTACAGAGAGAGAGAGAGAGAGAGAGACGGTACAGAGAGAGAGAGCGAGAGAGAGAGACGGTACAGAGAGAGAGAGCGAGAGAGAGACGGTACAGAGAGAGAGATAGAGAGAGAGACGGTACAGAGAGAGAGAGAGCGATAGAGAGAGACGGTAGAGAGAGAGAGAGCGAGAGAGAGGCGGTACAGAGAGAGAGAGAGAGGGTACAGAGAGAGAGAGAGAGACGGTACAGAGAGAGAGAGCGAGAGAGAGAGACGGTACAGAGAGAGAGAGAGAGAGAGAGACGGTACAGAGAGCGAGAGAGAGACGGTACAGAGAGAGAGAGAGAGAGACGGTACAGAGAGAGAGAGAGAGAGACGGTACAGAGAGAGAGAGAGAGAGACGGTACAGAGAGAGAGAGAGAGAGACGGTACAGAGAGAGAGAGCGAGAGAGAGACTGTACAGAGAGAGAGCGAGAGAGAGACGGTACAGAGAGAGAGAGAGAGAGAGAGAGAGACGGTACAGAGAGAGAGAGACGGTACAGAGAGAGAGAGAGCGAGAGAGAGACGGTACAGAGAGAGAGAGAGAGCGAGAGAGACGGTACAGAGAGAGAGCGAGAGAGAGACGGTACAGAGAGAGAGAGCGAGAGAGAGAGACGGTACAGAGAGAGAGAGCGAGAGAGAGACGGTACAGAGAGAGAGAGCGAGAGAGAGACGGTACAGAGAGAGAGAGAGCGAGAGAGAGACGGTACAGAAAGAGAGCGAGAGAGAGAGACGGTACAGAGAGAGAGAGACGGTACAGAGAGAGAGCGAGAGAGAGAGACGGTACAGAGAGAGAGAGACGGTACAGAGAGAGAGCGAGAGAGAGACGGTACAGAGAGAGAGCGAGAGAGAGACGGTACAGAGAGAGAGATAGAGAGAGAGACGGTACAGAGAGAGAGATAGAGAGAGAGACGGTACAGAGAGAGAGAGCGAGAGAGAGACGGTACAGAGAGAGAGATAGGGAGAGAGATGGTACAGAGAGAGAGAGCGAGAGAGAGACGGTACAGAGAGAGAGATAGAGAGAGAGAGAGACGGTACAGAGAGAGAGAGCGAGAGAGAGAGACGGTACAGAGAGAGAGAGCGAGAGAGAGACGGTACAGAGAGAGAGAGCGAGAGAGAGATGGTACAGAGAGAGAGAGAGACGGTACAGAGAGAGAGAGCGAGAGACGGTACAGAGAGAGAGAGCGAGAGAGAGACGGTACAGAGAGAGAGAGAGAGACGGTACAGAGAGAGAGAGAGAGACGGTACAGAGAGAGAGAGCGAGAGAGAGAGACGGTACAGAGAGAGAGAGCGAGAGAGAGAGACGGTACAGAGAGAGAGAGCGAGAGAGAGACGGTACAGAGAGAGAGAGCGAGAGAGAGACGGTACAGAGAGAGAGAGCGAGAGAGAGACGGTACAGAGAGAGAGAGCGAGAGAGAGACGGTACAGAGAGAGAGAGGAGAGAGAGAGCGGTACAGAGAGAGAGACGGTACAGAGAGAGGAGAGTGAGAGAGAGAGACGGTACAGAGAGAGAGATAGAGAGAGAGAGACGGTACAGAGAGAGAGACGGTACGAGAGAGAGACGGTACAGAGAGAGAGACGGTACAGAGAGAGAGAGCGAGAGAGAGACGGTACAGAGAGAGAGATAGAGAGACGGTACAGAGAGAGAGAGCGAGAGAGAGAGACGGTACAGAGAGAGAGAGAGAGAGAGAGACGGTACAGAGAGAGAGAGCGAGAGAGAGACGGTACAGAGAGAGAAGAGAGAGACGGTACAGAGAGAGAGAGAGAGAGAGGCGGTACAGAGAGAGAGAGCGAGAGAGAGAGACGGTACAGAGAGAGAGAGCGAGAGAGAGACGGTACAGAGAGAGAGAGAGAGACGGTACAGAGAGAGAGAGAGAGACGGTACAGAAGAGAGAGCGAGAGAGAGAGACGGTACAGAGAGAGAGAGAGAGACGGTACAGAGAGAGAGAGCGAGAGAGAGAGACGGTACAGAGAGAGAGATAGAGAGAGAGAGACGGTACAGAGAGAGAGATAGAGAGAGAGACGGTACAGAGAGAGAGACGGTACAGAGAGAGAGACGGTACAGAGAGAGAGAGCGAGAGAGAGACGGTACAGAGAGAGAGATAGAGAGAGAGACGGTACAGAGAGAGAGAGCGAGAGAGAGACGGTACAGAGAGAGAGATAGAGAGAGAGACGGTACAGAGAGAGAGAGCGAGAGAGAGACGGTACAGAGAGAGAGATAGAGAGAGACAGTACAGAGAGAGAGAGAGAGAGAGGCGGTACAGAGAGAGAGAGCGAGAGAGAGAGACGGTACAGAGAGAGAGAGCGAGAGAGAGACGGTACAGAGAGAGAGAGAGAGACGGTACAGAGAGAGAGAGCGAGAGAGAGACGGTACAGAGAGAGAGTAAATCGACAGTACACCGTGGCTAACTATTTGACTATGGTTACTGATCAAAACCTTAGAAAAACCTTGACAAAGTACAGGCTCAGTGAGCACAGCCTTGCCATTGAGAAGGGTAGACACAGGAAAACCTGGCTCCCTGTAGAGGAAAGGCTGTGCAACCACTGCACAATAGCAGAACCTGAGACGGAGCTGCATTTCCTGACAAAATGTAAAAAATATAAAACAATTAGAGAGTGTCATTTCCCCAAATTTGAAACTCTTATTCAAGGTTTCAAAGACCTCTCTGATGAGGATAGGCTACCCGTCCTGTTGGGGGAGGACACAGAGAGCTGTGGGTTGGCAGCGCACTACATTGCTGCCTGCCATAAGTTGAGGGACAGTGTCTGACAGACCAATCAACCTGCACATGTACTCTACTGTATGTTTATTGTTATTGTTGAATGTAAGGTTATTTTGACACTTAGTTATTGTTGTTACTGTTGTCCCGTTGACCATTTTGATTCTCATTTTTATATTGTAAATAAGCTTTGGCAATATGTACATTGTTACGTCATGCCAATAAAGCAAATTGAATTGAATTGAATTGAATTGAGAGAGACGGTACAGAGAGAGAGAGAGAGAGAGAGACGGTACAGAGAGAGAGAGCGCGAGAGAGAGAGACGGTACAGAGAGAGAGAGCGAGAGAGAGACGGTACAGAGAGAGAGATAGAGAGAGAGACGGTACAGAGAGAGAGAGAGCGATAGAGAGAGACGGTAGAGAGAGAGGAGAGAGCGAGAGAGAGGCGGTACAGAGAGAGAGAGAGGAGGGTACAGAAGAGAGAGAGAGAGACGGTACAGAGAGAGAGAGCGAGAGAGAGAGACGGTACAGAGAGAGAGAGAGAGAGAGAGACGGTACAGAGAGCGAGAGAGAGACGGTACAGAGAGAGAGAGAGAGAGACGGTACAGAGAGAGAGAGAGAGAGACGGTACAGAGAGAGAGAGAGAGAGACGGTACAGAGAGAGAGAGAGAGAGACGGTACAGAGAGAGAGAGAGAGAGAGAGACTGTACAGAGAGAGAGCGAGAGAGAGACGGTACAGAGAGAGAGAGAGAGAGAGAGAGAGACGGTACAGAGAGAGAGAGACGGTACAGAGAGAGAGAGAGCGAGAGAGAGACGGTACAGAGAGAGAGAGAGAGCGAGAGAGACGGTACAGAGAGAGAGCGAGAGAGAGACGGTACAGAGAGAGAGAGCGAGAGAGAGAGACGGTACAGAGAGAGAGAGCGAGAGAGAGACGGTACAGAGAGAGAGAGCGAGAGAGAGAGACGGTACAGAGAGAGAGAGAGCGAGAGAGAGACGGTACAGAAAGAGAGCGAGAGAGAGAGACGGTACAGAGAGAGAGAGACGGTACAGAGAGAGAGCGAGAGAGAGAGACGGTACAGAGAGAGAGAGACGGTACAGAGAGAGAGCGAGAGAGAGACGGTACAGAGAGAGAGCGAGAGAGAGACGGTACAGAGAGAGAGATAGAGAGAGAGACGGTACAGAGAGAGAGATAGAGAGAGAGACGGTACAGAGAGAGAGAGCGAGAGAGAGACGGTACAGAGAGAGAGATAGGGAGAGAGATGGTACAGAGAGAGAGAGCGAGAGAGAGACGGTACAGAGAGAGAGATAGAGAGAGAGAGAGACGGTACAGAGAGAGAGAGCGAGAGAGAGAGACGGTACAGAGAGAGAGAGCGAGAGAGAGACGGTACAGAGAGAGAGAGCGAGAGAGAGATGGTACAGAGAGAGAGAGAGACGGTACAGAGAGAGAGAGCGAGAGACGGTACAGAGAGAGAGAGCGAGAGAGAGACGGTACAGA